>NW_015175473.1:35716-35987 GCF_001447785.1 Gekko japonicus
GGGCGCGATCACACCACAACATCTAGGAAGCTGAGCGCACCCGTCCCCGATCCATCCTTTCCGGGGGGAAACGTGCAGCAAAAAAGAACCTAGAAAAGAGTACTACCTACCTGAAGCTCCGCAGCAAGGGCGGCCGTGGGATCGCCGGCGCACCCGTCTTCTGCAGCATTTGAGGCTCCCGGCCAAACTGCGCATGCGCACACATGCGCAGCCAGCTGCCTCGCTCCCCATCTCGTGGCTCCCCCCCCCCCCCCCCGCCTCTGATTGTGAC
>NW_015175473.1:36157-67158 GCF_001447785.1 Gekko japonicus
GCTTCGGTGCATAAAATCCGCGCTTTGGCCGTGCTTTTTCCCCCCCGTGTGACCGGGGCCAAGTGTTCCCTCTAAGCTAAGCCTCCAGCTCACACATTTTTGTCCCAGCTCAGGAAGGGATGGCTCCAGAGCAAACTAATTTATGCAGTAGCCAAATCGCTCGCTCACAACTTTAGTGCCAGTAGCTCACAAAGTAGATTTTTTGCTCACAAACATTTATTGAGATGAGCAGCTCTTTGTTTGGGTGGCGAGTCTGCCCTTTAGTGGAAGACACTTCTCCAAATACTGGAGGATCAAGTGTTTGTTGGGGTCTAGTAGAAGTTGGGCACCCTCCATTGTTTGTTTGTATGTTTATTTGATTTTTATCCCGCCCTCCCCTGCAAGCGGGCTCAGGGTGGGTCACACAGCAGTCATATATAATAGATTAAATAATTAAAACAGTAAAGCACAAAAATTAATAAATCACAGTGAAATTCTAATAAAACCCAAAGATGGCAGCCTGATTCCGGGAGTTCAGACGGGCAGCGGCTTTCCAGGGTCTCAGGCAGAGGGATCTTTCACATCACCTGTCGCCTGAATTTTTTAAAGTGGTGATGCCTGGGATTGAACCTGCAACCTTTAGCACGCAAAGCAGAGGCTCTACCACTGAGCCACAGTCCCTCCCCATGACAGGACACAGCTAGTGGAAGCCATCAGCGGCTGGAAGGTGTGGAGTCAGAATAGAGGACCAACATCTGGAATGCTTTCCCCACCAACCCACCACCACCACCGTCTTCACTACCAGTAGGGGCTACGTACGACCACCTTAACTAGCTTCCTTCAAGAGGCACCTGAACTCCCAGAATTAGGCTGCGGTGGCTCAAGTGGTTAAGGCGCTGAACTGCAGGCTGTGGAAGGTCGGTAGTTCGAGACCCGAGTGTGCCGCATGACGGAGTGAGCTCCCGTCTCCAGTTCCAGCTCCTGCCAACCTAGCAGTTCGAAAGCAAGAAATGGCAAGTAGATAAATAGGGACCACTTCGGTGGGAAGGTAACAGCGTTCCGTGCGCCTTGGTATTTAGTCATGCCGGCCACATGACCATGGAAATGTCTTCGGAAAGCGCTGGCTCTTCGGCTTTGAAACGGAGATGAGCACCGCAACCCTAGAGTCGGACTCGACTGGCTTTCGAGCAAGGGAACCTTTACCTTTACCTTTGGGTTTTATTAGAATCTTAGTGTAATTTATTAACTATTGTGCCTTAATGTTTTAACTATTTTCTGTATTATGTATGACTATTGTGTGACCCACACTGACCCCCTGCTTGTGGGGGACGGCGGGATAAAAATCAAATCAACAAACAAACAATGGAGATGCCCAACTTCTACTAGACCCCAACAAATACTTATGTCGGGGGGGGGGCATTCAAAAACAAGGGAGAGAGAGAGAAGCTGGGTCAGAGGGCAGCTTCCAGGTTAAGACAAAGGGAGGCATCCCATTCAAGGAGATAACCCCTATACACCCTTAGAGTGATGTAGGGGGAGGCACATCTAGGCATGCTGAGTCGCTTACTCCAACAGTATCTGCTCCAAGCCATGAGAATGCAGCCACCTCAGCCTGGCCAAACACATTCAGGTCCTCAAAAGTAAGCTTTTTGCCCTTACCTGGATAGCCCAAGCCAATGTTCCCTCTAAGCTGAGTTTGTGTGAGCTAGCTCACAGTTTTTTAGCCTCCGGCTCAAACGTTTTTGTCTTAGCTCAGGAAGGAGGGCTCCAGAGCAAACTAATTTCTGCAGCAGCCAAATCTCTCGCTCACAACTTCAATGCCAGTCGTTCACAAAGTAGAATTTTTGCTCTCAAGACTCCACAGCTTAGAGGGAACATTGGCCCAGGCAAGCCCGATCTCGTCAGACCTCGAAAGTTAAGCAAGACCGACCCTGGCAAGTATTTGGACGGGAGACCTCTAGAGAATACCAGGGTCGGGAGGCAGGGGCAGGCTATCAAACCACTTCTCTGAACATCCTCCATGCCCCAGTAGGAGTCGCCAGAGGTCGCCATGACGTCCAGGCACGGGCACACACACAAGTGTAAAAAAAATTAAGCTTTGCTTTGCTTTGTATCTGATTGATTCAGGTGCATAGTCCTATTGAGCTGAAGCAGCAGAACAAAGTTGGGAGTCCAGTGGGACCTTCAAGACCAACAAAGTTTTATTCTGGCTATAAGCTTTCGTGTGCAGGCACACTTCTTCAGAAACAGTGAAACAGACTTCCTCAACCGATACATATAGGTAGAAAGAGGGTGGGATGGGGGTTAGGTGCCAGGAAGGGCTAGTTAGAGTCAAGATGCATCTAAGTTGACTCTAACTAGCCCTTCCCAGGGACTAACCCCCCACACTATATGTAACAGTTGTGGAAGTCTGTTTCACTGTATCTTAAAGGTAAAGGTAAAGGTTCCCTTGCTCGAAAGCCAGTCGAGTCCGACTCTAGGGACGCGGTGCTCATCTCCGTTTCAAAGCCGAAGAGCCAGCACTGTCCGAAGACGTTTCCGTGGTCATGTGGCCGGCATGACTAAACACCAACGCGCACGGAACGCTGTTACCTTCCCACCAAAGTGGTACTTATTTATCTACTTGCAATTTCTTGCTTTCGAACTGCTAGGTTGGCAGGAGCTGGAGCTAGAGACGGGAGCTCACTCCGTCATGCGGCACACTCGGGTCTCGAGCTGCTGAACTAACGACCTTCCACAGCCTGCAGTTCAGCCTCTTAGCCACTTGAGCCACCGCAGCTCCTCACTGTATCCTACACCCAGAATTAAACTTTGTTGGTCTTAAAGGTGCCGCTGGGCTCAACCTTGGTTCCATCGTTTCTGATTGATTAGCCCTGAAGCAACCTTCCAAGGAAACTGGTTTAACTGGATATCCAAGATACCAGCCTTGTCTTCTCCTACAGCTGGTTACAATTAGTCACATACAAGGCACCAGTCGAAAGGGCTTTCCTTACTCACCGGTAACACTTTGCCGGGCCCTGCAATGCGTAAGTTTACTCCATGGATAGCAGAGGATTTTGATACCTGAAAAGGAAGATAGTTGCGAATAGGATGAATCTTGGTCGACCGTCCAGACCGGTCCTTTCCATACAGCTTGGCCCAAAGCAATGAGTGGAAGGGAAACATTTGGCTTCAGAGTCACTGCGCAGTTTTCATTTCAGGGATAACTTCAGTCCTTGTGGTTTTGTTATTTCAGGGTCACTGAGAGACACACACACCCCATGCCTGGCCTGCTGAGTTCCATATCAGCCAGACCACATCTGGCTTTAAAATGAACAGAGATGCAGCTTCTGAACACACGAGTCGAAATGGACCTGTTGTTTGACATGCTCCAAATACGTTCCTCTCCTCTGCCAACCAGAGGATCTGGGCTTTAAAAACAACCATCTGCATTGCACCTACTCAAACCATGGCCTCTTGGGGGCAGTAGAAGCTACACTATTTCCACGGGGGTCTCATTAAGCCAAGCCCTTTCAGGAACAAAGAAAAGGGATGGAGAAATGAAGGTGGCTCGAGCACCCAGCTCCACAGTGCTCTGGAATGGTTTAAATGAGGGCTGTCAAACTAATTTATTATGAGGGCCGGATCTGACATAAATGAGACCTTGTTGGGCTGGGCCATGTGTGTTACAAAATGTAATGCCAGGTAGCGGAGATATAAACTTTATAAAGGACACAGACAAACACAATTAAGGTTTTTTAAAAAAAACTTCGAATAAAACGTGCTTAAAACATTAACACTCTTGCAATATTCTGTTTATTTAACAGTCTCTGATAACTGACACCTCTTGCTCTGAATTATTGTATCAAAAGCTGGAGACAATGTCTGTGCCATAGCCATCTTGAGTATGCTGTTCAGGTGTGTATCTGTCAGTTACAAACCTACTTTAGATTTACTGACATTCGTTACAGAAATGGTCAATGCTTTGAGCCTAAGACCCAGAGGAAAACATGAATTGGCTGGGCATTGTGAGCTTTTTGTACGTAAGTTGCTTCATCTGCTGGTCCAGAAGCCAACTCAGAACAGTTGGTACAGAATGCCACAGATCAATTAGTACACATAGCTCAGCAGAACACGCTTATAACATCTGGTCTACCACCACTCTCTGGGTTACCAGCTAATTTGCATTTTCAGTTTAAAGTATCAGTTGTTACTAACAAAGCCCTCCATGGCCAAAGAACCACAGGTTGGCAGAACTGCCTCTTTGCAGAGGCAGCTTCACTCATTTGAGCAAAGCCTTCTGAAAGGGCCACCCTAGAACTATAAAAGATCAACAGCTCCCCGTCTGCATTCATTCTCTGGGGTGGCCCTGATCTGGCAGAATGGCCTGCCCCACGAGGTCAGAAAGGCTCCCACACTCTCATTGTTCTGCAGTAAGATAGAAATAGGGCTGCCAGCCTCCAGGTGGGACCTGCGGTTCCCCTGGACAGAGATCAGTTCCCCTGGAGAAAATGGATGCCTTGGAAGGTGGACTCAATGGAGACGGTGCAGGGGAGAGCGATGAGGATGATCCTGGCCCCACTGCTGGACCTCCTGATGGCACCTGGTATTTCTGGCCACTGTGTGACACAGAGTGTTGGACTGGATGGGCCTTTGGCCTGATCCAACATTGGCGTCTCTTATGTTCTTATCGGGGGCCTGGCCCTGCAAGGAAAGGCTGAGAGACTTGGGAATGTTCAGTCTGGAGAAGAGGAGGTTGAGGGGGGACAGGATTGCTCTCTTGAAGTATCTGAAGGGCTGTCACTTAGAGGAGGGCAGGGAGCTGTTCCTGTGGGCAGCAGAGGAGAGGACTCGCAATGATGGGCTTAAATTAAGGGCAGGAAGGTACCAGCTGGATATGAGGGGAAACCTTTTTTTACAGGAAGAGTTGTGCAACAGTGGCGTCAGCTGCCTAGGGAGATGGTGAGCTCCCCCTCACTGGCAGTCTTGAAGCAGCGGCTGGACAAACACTTGTCAGGATGATCCTGCATTGGGCAGGGGGTTCGAATAGATGGCCTCTTTGGCCCCTTCCCACTCTGTGATTCGATGATTCTATGCATTGTACCCCTCTAAGGCCCCTGTCCTCCCCAGGCTCCACCCACAAATCTCCAGGAGTTTCCCAACCTGGATCTGGCAATTCTACCCCACCCCACCCCACCCCCTGGCAGCGGCCAAGGAGGACCTGGAAACCCCAGATAGAAAGGAAAGACAATTGGAAAAAGCAGCCAAAACCTGTGAAAACAATTTACCCTCCACCAAAAGCCACAGAGAACAAATCTGCCTGACACCTAAAGGCAGAGAGTGACGATGCCGTCTGCACATTGCACCATCAAGCACAGGGGAAGGACGTGGATTATTTTCATTATTCAGTCTGCCATTCTCACTGAAACTCTAGGTGGACCACATCATTAAAACAATGTAATCAGACCAGTATATTACAATCACCAATGCAAGTCAAAATTTTAAAAATTTAAATTATCGTATGGCATTGAGTGTGGAATAGCCAGGGAATTCTTGAAGGGATTCTTTGGCTGGTTGGAGCGGTAGCTCTTCTTTGGCACCACTAGGTGGCGAGCTATGCTTATTTTTAGGCTGAGAGGGCTGTGACTTGCCCAAGGTCACCCAGCTGGCTTCAGGTGGGGAATCAAACCCGGTTCTTCAGATTAGAGCCCATCGCTCTTAACCAGGGCTTTTTTTGTAGAAAAAGCCCAGCAGGAACTCATTAGCATAATAGGCCACACCCAACAGCAGAAATCCATTTGCTTATTAGGACACACCCCTGACAGCACAGCTCATTAGCACAGCTCATTAGCATATTAGGCCACACACCCCATGTTCGCAGAAGTGTGGTCATCCAGACACACTCACCTTTTGCTTGCTGTTCTGTTTACCTTGTTTGTTGTCAAAACCCAGGGCTTTTTTTGTAGCAGGAACTCCTTTGCATGTTAGGCCACACACCCCTAATGTAGCCAATGCTAATGAGTTTCTGCTGTTGGGTGTGGCCTATTATGCTAATGAGTGACTGCTGGGCGTGGCCAACTCGGGAGCCAGCCGGAACTCCGTTCCTGTGCGTTCCTGCCCCAAAATAGCCCTGCTCTTAACCACTACACCAATGCAGTAAATCAGGATTGCAAAACCAGAGTAGTGTGCTAAGAACAGTATGCTACATACAATGAAGCATTTTAACACAGGGATCCCCAGCACGGTGCCCGTAGGTGTCTGGGTGCCCACCAACACCTTTTCTGGTACAAATCAAGTATTTTTAAAAAGTAGGTAAGGTGTGTGTGAGAGATAGAAAGGGAGGAGGAGGAGGAGGAAGAAGAATTGGATTTATATCCCGTCCTTCAGTACCTGAAGGAGTCTCAGAGTGGTTTACAATTTCCTTTCCCTTCCCCTCCCCACAGCAGACACCCTCTGAGGTAGGTGGGGCTGAGAGAGCTCTTTCGAGGACTGCTTCTGAGAGAGCAGTTCTGAAACAACTTGTAACTGGTCACACCAGCACAAACTGTACCCCGACAAGCTGGGGGGAGGGTGAGCTTGAGGGGGGCGGTATGTCATGTCCAGACCTTTGACCTGCAGATTGAACGTCTTTGTACTATGATCAATAACTGTCTCTTGCTGCCCTGCATTGCTGATGCCCACTTTTGCTTTTGTAAACCCCACTCACTTTGCACATCTACTGGCTCTGCTTATTACCTTATCGGTCCTCACTGACATTCCTAGGGGGGGGGGGGGAGGGTGGGAACGAATGTATGGATGTATGGTGTTGAGTAGAGGCGCTGCTTGTAACTTTCCCGAAGCTACCCCCACATGGTTCACAGATCCAGCTGTGGCCTTGGGAGACAGGAGTCTTGAGATGTAGTTAGTTGGGTCGTATATTCTCTCATGACCTGTAGTAGCCTGAATGAGTGTGACATATGTCTGATGGGCGGAACCCATTCCCCGCTATCCATCCCTGGGCTATTGATCGTTAGTTCTGGCAAAGGTGTTCATCTGACCAGAAGCCATATCTTACCAATAAACCTGATTAAGGACTATTGTGTACAGAGTGGTTACTCCAGGACCTGACAGCTGCATGTGGAGGAGTGGGGAATCAAACCCAGTTCTCCCAGATTAGAGTCCGCGCTCCTAACCACCACACCAAAACTGGCTCTCAGAGTCAGAGGATCAAGCACGTATACATTGCAAAATTACAAGAAAAGTAATCGTCTGTCCTGCTCTTGTGCATTAAGCATCAGCTCTGTATACAGGCATCACAGCAAAGCTTTCCGCAGAATGGAGATCAGCATTATCAATGGCTGCTGGCTGCACATCGGTGTAAATTAGTCAAACCAAAAGTTGCAGTGTTGTGATTCTAGGGGCTTTTCTGCATTCTCATTTTCCTTGCCTGTAAATTCCATTTCTTCGGAGGTAGGTTTCTGTTCCATATGTAGTTTGGTCCCTCTAATGGTTCATGCGATATTACACCTGTTTATTTCTGACATACAACCAAGTGCAGATTAGTCTGTGCTTATTGTGTTCCCTATAGCAACCTACGGCTGTGAAAGTAGGACCATGAAGAAGCAAGACAAGAGGAAAACCAACTCATTTGACCCTGAGGTGCTGGAGGAGGTTCCTGCGCATTCCTTGAACAGCAAAGGCAACAAATAAGCAAGTATTGGAGCACATTAAACCAGACATGCCACTGGGAGGAAAAATCACAAAACTGCAACTGACTTATTTCGGCCATGTCATGCGGAAGAACTCACTAGAAAAAGCAATCATGCTCATATTGGTTAGTGTCAAAAGGAAACCGGGCCATCAAAGAACATGGTGGCTGGACACCATAAAAGTCGACACCGGTCTGAACATGGAACGACTCAAAGAAACAGGACAAGATCGGAAAACATGGAGAGGGCTGGCCCATAGAATCGCCACGAGTCGAACATGACTGAATGGCTAACAGCCGAAACAATGTCAGGCATAAAAACTAGTGTCATATCGAATCGACCACTAGAGGGAGGAAACCATATGCAGAAGAGGAATGCGGAAAAGCCTTAGGTGAAACTTATTTCCAGTTATTCTGGGAGACTTGCATCTGGCCAATGAGTCTCCTTAGGGCATCCTTCATCTCATTGTTCCTCAGACTGTAGATGAAGGGGTTCAGCATCGGGGTGACCACCGTGTACATGAGAGAAGGCAGGGTCTTGTTCTCAGAGGTAGGCAGCAAGCAGACCCAGATGAGGGTGCCGTAGAACAAGACCACCACAGTGAGGTGAGAACCACATGTGGAGAAGGCCTTGACTTTTCTGCTTGAAGATGGGGTCTTCATTACAGTCAGGAAGATGTGTCCATAGGAGACCACAATGAGTATACAGGGTCCCAGAATATCTAGCACACCTTCCGTCATCACTACCATCTTTATGGGAGTGATGTCTGAACAGGAAAGCTCTAAGAGCGAATGGCCGTCACAGAAAAAATAGTGGATCTCATGGGACGCACAGAAGGAAAGACGGGAGATCATCAGTGTGTACATCAACGACTGCAGAAAGGCCAGAAGCCAACAGCCAGAGACCATCAAGAGGCACCGCTTGATATTCATCAAGGCAGCGTAGTGCAGTGGGCGGCAGATAGCCAAGTAGCGGTCGTAGGCCATGGTGGCGAGCAGGAAGTTGTCGCTGTTGCCAAAGGCCAAGAAAAAATACGTTTGAGACAAGCAGCCACCGTAGGAGATGATCTTGTCCCGGGAAACCAGATTATGTAACGCTACGGGGACAGTGGACGAGCAAAACCCACGTCAGCCAGAGAGAGGTAGCTGAGGAAGAAATACATGGGTGTGTGCCGGAGATGAGCATCACAACGGATCAGGAGGACAATCAGCAGGTTGCCTAGGAGACTCAGCAGGTACATGAAGAGGAGGACGGAGAAGATGAGTCCGTCGTGCTCTGCTTCATTGAAGATCCCCTGCAGGATGAATCCGGAGACAGACGTTTCGTTCCCGTGCTCCATCGACAAGCTGGACAAGAAGAAGAAGAGATCAGATTTATGCCCCGCCCTTGAAAAAGAGCAGTTTCTGTCAGAGCTCTCTCAGCCCCACCTACCTCACAGGATGTCTGTGGTGGGGAGGGGAAGGGGAAGGAGTTTGTAAGCCGCTCTGAGACACCTTTGGGTAGTGAGGGGCAGGATATAAATCCAATCTCTTCTTCTTCTTCTTCTTCTTCACTCAGAGTCTCAGTGGCTTACACTCTGCTTTCCCTTCCCTCCCCACAACGGACCCCCTGTGAGGTGCATGGGGCTGAGAGAGCTCTCTCGAGGACTGCCCTTGAGAGAACAGCTCCGAGAGAACTTGTGACTGACCCCAGGTCACACCAGCAGCTGCATGTGGAGGCATGGGGAATCAAACCCGGTTCTCCCAGATTAGATTCCGCACTCCTAACCACTACACCAAGCTGAAAAATAACATTGATGGAACATGTGTCGATCGTAGTCCCTTGCCTCTACATACCGATTGCCCAACAATTAGGAGCTACAATGAATAGTAAGGTGGGGGGAGCAGATTTCACAAATGGCTTCCCCCTCCACAAAAGTGGCACTTCGTTTCCCGGAGACCTCTCTCTGTCTTACCCCTACAATTCTTAACAATACCGTTGTCAATGGGGGGCAGGGAATGTCCTAAATAGCCCAGTTTATCCATTGCTCATTGGGGCTTGGAAGCTAAGCGACGTCGGTCCTGGTCAGTATATGAGACCACCGAGGATGATGGAGGTTGTTTTGCAGAGGAAGGCCATGGCAAACCACCTCTGCTCATCTCTTGCCTGGAACACCCCATGGATGGTGTTGCCATTAGTTGGCTGTAACATGACACCAAGTTCCTCTTTTCATTCTAAATGGTATTTTGTTTACCAGGTGATGTTCTTTACCTCGCTGCCGTGAAAAGCTTTGCCTGCCAATTTCCAGACAAAAGGGTCAGGAGGACTCACAATGCTTTTCTCCAGGCCTGTGGGCAGCCTTACCTCAAAGGCGATTTCCATCTCTCTTAAACTGAGTCATTTGTCGAGAAGCCCTTCCAGGAGTGAAGAGTTAAGGACAGGAACATATAAAGCTGCCTTACATTGAATCTGACCCTTGGCCCATCAAGGTCAGTATTTTGTCTACTCAGACGGGCAGTGGCTCTCCAGGGTCTCAGGCAAAGAGGTCTTTCATATCACCTGCCACCTGAACCTTTTAAATAGCAATGCTGGCGATTGAACTTCCAACCTTCTGCATGCAAAGCAGAGGCTCTGCCACTGAGACACAGTCCCTCCCCATGACAGGACACAGCTAGTGGAAGCCATCAGCGGCTGGAAGGTGTGAGGTCGGAATAGAGGACCACCATCTGGAATGCTTTCCCCACCAACCCACCACCACCACCATCTTCGCTACCAATGGAGATGCCCAACTTCTACCAGAGACTGTATTCAGACTGGCGGCGGCTCCCCAGGGCCTCTCAGGCAGAGGTCTTTCACATCACCTACTATATGGTTGTTTTAAGTAGAGATCCCAGGGGTTGGATCGGGGACCTTCTGCATGTCAAGCAGATGCCTTACCACTGAGCCACATCCCCTCCCATTTCACAGGTTCCTAAATAGTAAGTGTATTTCCCATCTCCCAAACTCTAGTGGCAATATAAAAACATCTGGTTTAAAAATGTGGTTCTTCTTTATCATGGCAATATAAAAACATCTGGTTTAAAAATGTGGTTCTTCTTTATCATGGCCTTTCTGTTTAAGGATGAGGTTCACCTGTACTGCTAAGAATGGAGGTAGCTGCACGTGTCACAGAGTTGAGACAGGGAGAAATGAGTATGGCAGTACTTCCAGAGATGGTTCCAAGACGTTTGTCCATCTCCCTGGACGTCAGTCTCCCACAAGCTGGAGACAGACAGGCCCCTCATTCAATAAGAAAGTATGACAGAAACATCAATACTATCTAGGACACACCCTTTTCCTTTGTCCCTGGTGCAACAGGCTTTGCAAGGGAGGGGGGTTAGTATGCATTTGTGTGTGTGCACGCGCATGTGCACATGCATGCGCGTGCATACACATCTTTGCCTGGAAGTCATGGCGACCTCTGGTGACTCCTACTGGGGCATGGGGGATGTTCAGAGAAGTGGCTTGATAGCCTCCCTCTCCCTCCCGGCCCTGGTATTCCTTAGAGGTCTCCCATCCAAATACTTGCCAGGGTCATCCGGCCCAACTTTGCTTCCGCCCTGGTATTCTCTGGAGGTCTCCCATCCAGTACATGCCAGGGTCGGCCCTGCTTAGCTTGAGAACTGACGAGATTGGGGTTGCCTGGGCTATCCAGGGCAGGGCAGGCTTTGCAAGTTTTTGAAGAGCCACAAAACCAATGAATTAGTGCAGACCGCACAAGATTAAATATTTAGGAATAAATATAACAAACAGATGTAGCTCTTTGATGGAAAATAACTACATGGAATTCCTGAAAGAAATGGGGAAATCTCCAGATATCCTTAATGGGGAGAATTGCTATTATTGAAATGAATATATTACCAAGATTGATTTTTCTATTTCAAACAATACCTATATTACAAAAACAAAAATACTTCAAAGAACTTGAAAAATGTTGCAAAAATGTATCTGGCAGGGTAAGAAACCAAGAATAAAACTTAAAGCTTTGCAAGATTTCAAAGATTGAGCAGGCTTTCCCCCCTTCAGCCTGGATACTTTATTATAGATCAGCAGCACTGAACAGGATTAAAGAATGGATTATGCTAGAATATCAGAGATGGTTAAAACTAGAAGGACATGATTTACTACTAGAATGGCACGCATTTCTATGGTATGGAAAAGCGGATTTTCATAAATACTTTAAGCAACATTGGATTACAGCTTCCTTAATGAAAGTACGGGAGACAACAAAGGCTCAATTTTACAACAAGCTTCCAAAGTGGGTTGCACCTTTGGAAGCTTTTACAAATCCTAACATGTAAATCCAAATGTTTTTCAAGAGGAAACAATTTTAAGATATAAAGACTTTCTAGATGCTAGAAATGAATTGAAAACTATAGAAACTTTAACATGGTGGCAAAAAATACAAATTGCATCTAGGTATGCCAAAGATAAGCCAATAGGCTTCTGTGATAAACTAACAGAATTAGACAAAATATTGATGCCTATTGATGAGAAATTATTTTTAAAATTATGTATTGCTTTTAGAAAATAAGACTCAAGATGAAGTTGTTAAAATGTTATGATAAAATGGGCATAACATCTGGGTCACAATACTGAGCTAGACCAATGGTCACAGGTTTGGAAAAGAAATATCAAAACTACAAAAGCAATTTCATATAAAGAAAATGTATATGTTTTATAGATGGTATATTATGCCTGAAAACTTGGTTAAGTTTGACCCTAAATGTTCAAATGTTTGTTGGAAATGTCAAAATACGGTTGGTTCCTTTTATCATATGTGGTGGCTGTGTGATAAAGCAAAAAAAAATACTGGGCATGGATTCAGGAAATACTACAAAAAAAATCTGAAATGTTCTGTACCCTTTGTTCCTGAAATGTTTTTGTTAAATATTATACCCACCTGAGAGATGTAACAAAAATGATTCATATCTCATTTTGTACATAACTACAACTGCAAGAATACTATACGCCAAATATTGGAGAAGAACTGAAACACCCTTGAAAAAAAGAAATTTTAAATAAAATCCTGGAAATAGCCGAAATGGATAAACTAACCTTAACTTGGAAAGGCCAACCAGAAACGACTTTTGAAAATACCTGGGGAAGGTTTTACAGTTGGTTAGAAGACTACTCCAAGTGAACAATATAATTATTGGAATCTTATCAAGAAGAAGAGATTGGATTTATACCCTGCCCTTCACCACCCAAAGGTGTCTCAGAGCGGCTTACAAACTCCTTTCCCTTCCCCTCCCTGCAACAGACACCCTGTGAGGTAGGTGGGGCTGAGAGAGCTCTGACAGAAACGGCTCTTTTTCTGTGCCAGAACTACTGCTTGCCCGAGGTCATTCAGCCAGGTGCAAGTGGAGGAGTGGGGGAATCAAACCCGGTTCTCCCAGATTAGAGTCCGCGCACTTAACCACTACACCAAACTGGCTTATTAAGGACAAATGAGCTTCAGAGCTGTTATTTTTTTCCAAGAGACTTTATTAATGATATAAGGTGAAATTCATAAATGTATTACAATTTAGGCATGAGTTTGCAAAAGAAAGAACTGATAGATTAATATCCCCTACTGCGTGTTTGTTTTGTCTTTAAAAATAATAAATATATATTTTAAAAAAACCCAATGAATGACCGCACACAGCACGAGCAACTATGCTTTGCTCCTACTGTTCTAGGAATAAAATATATCCTCCTCTCCTTTAGCATCCCCCTCACCAAGGAAAGTCTTGCCTGTAACCAGAGGGCCCCTAAGGCAGACCTTCCCTCGGAAAGATTCCCCATCCCACCAAAAGTCAATTAAACCAGAAGAATTTGAAGACATCCCCCAAGGCAGATCTCTCTGACACCATCCCCTGCCTTTGTGAGAATTCCCTGGCAAAGGACCGCACTGACAGTTTTCTACCCCTAATACAGGGCAGGGGTTTCATCTATACTATCTAGGGTTGGCAACTTTGGGTTGGACAATTCCTGGAGATTTTGGGGTAGAGCCTAAGGAAGTTAGGGTTTGGGCAGGAATAGGAGTTCATCAGGGTCTAATGCCATAGAACTTCACCCTCTAAAGCAGCCATTTCCTCCAGCAGAACTGGTCTCTGTTGTAACTCCAGTAGATCTCCAGGTCCCGCCTGGAGGCTGGCAACCCTAATAGCATTGCCATAAGCAACACACTCCCCTTCACATCCTCTCAGAAGTGAGTCAATGGGACGTACCGACAGTGTGGACAGGACTGCAACCTGTATCCAGTGCTCCCTTTAACTGTGGGGTCTTGTGAGCAAAACTTTGTGAGCGACTGGCACTAGTTGTGAGCGAGTGATTTGGCTACTGCATAAATTAATTTTCTCTGGCACCATCCTTCCTGAGCGAAGACAGAAATGTGAGAGCCAGAGGCTAAAAAACTGTGAGCTAGCCTCTTGGATCCTGTATCACTTCTTGTCATTCTTTGCCATCCCTGATGTGACCACTTCCTCCAAAGGTCCTCTTGTCCCCCAGTCTTCGTTTGCACCAAGTGTATCCTTCCCTCCTGGTACTTTAATATGATCATCTTATCCCTAGTTAAACTTAAGGCAGCCTATCAATCAAACTGAAAATTCTAAATAAGAGCCTGCTCTTAACCAGAACTAGATTCCCTTGGTTCTGCTGGCTAGCTGGAACTGGGCTTCTTATTAACATAGTGTTGATCTGACTTTTCAAACAACCCAACCAGAAGGCCTTCTAGTGGGATACTGCTTCTTTACTTCCACAACCATTAAAGGTAAAGGTAAAGGTTCCCTTGCTCGAAAGCCAGTCAAATCCGACTCTAGGGTTGCGGTGCTCATCTCCGTTTCCAAGCCGAAGAGCCAGCGCTGTCCGAAGACATTTCCGTGGTCATGTGGCTGGCATGACTAAACACCAAGGCGCACGGAACGCTGTTACCTTCCCACCGAAGTGGTACCTATTTATCTACTTGCAATTTTCGAACTGCTAGGTTGGCAGGAGCTGGAACTAGAGATGGGAGCTCACACCATTGCATAGAGGCAGAAAAAGGGTGGGGTGGGGGTTAGTTGCCACCGATATGCAACGGCTGTGGAATTCTGTTTCACTGTATCTGCAAAAGCCTGCGTGCACACAAAAGCTTATCCCCAGATTTAAACTTTGTTGGTCTTAAAGGTGCCACTGGACTCAAACTTTGTTTTGTTGTTCCTCATTGATTAGCCATGAAGCAACATGGCTACCCACCTGAATCTATCTGAAGAAGTGTGCATGGACACAAAAGCTTATCCCCAGAATTAAACTTTGTAGGTCTTAAAGGTGCCACCAGACTCCAGCTTTCATCTGTTGCTTCAGACCAACACAGCTACCCACCTCAATCTATCTGAAGACGTGTGCCTGCACACAAAAGCTTATCCCCAGAATTAAACTGTGTTGGTCTTAAAGGTGCCACTGGACTCAAACTTTGTTTTGTTGTTCCTCATTGATTAGCCATGAAGCAACCTTCAAGTAAAACTGGTTTAACTGGACATCCAAGATACCAGCCTTGTCTTCTCCTAGAGCTGGTTAGAATTAGTCACATACAAGGCACCAGTCGAAAGGGCTTCCCTTACTCACCGGTAACACTTTGCCAGGCCCTCCAATGCTTAAGTTTTCCTCTGTCGATAGTAGAGGATGTCTGATATCTGAAAAGGAAGATGTTCGTGGATATGAAGGATCTCGATCGACCGTCCAGACCGGTCCTTTCCATACAGCTTGGCCCAAAGCAGTGAGTGGAAGGGAAACGTTTGGCTTCCGAGTCACTGAGCAGTTTTCGCTTGAGAGATAACTTCAGTCCTTTGTGCTTTTGTTATTTCAGCGTCACTGAGAGACCCCCAAGCCTGGCCTGCTGAGTTCTGTGTCAGCCAGACCACCTCTTGCTTTGGCGGGGAGAGCGGGGTATAAATCCAATAAATAAAACAAAATAAATAAAAATAGAATGATCAGAGCTGCCTAGTTGGCGGCTTCTGGAAGCACGGATCTAAATGGACCTGTCGTTCGACGTGCTCCAAATAAGTTTCTATCCCCTGCAAAGCTTTAAAAACAACCGTCTGTATTGCACCTACTCAAACCAAGGCCTCTCGGGAGCAGTAGAAGTTACACTATTTCCATGGGGTCTGATTAAGCCAAGCTCTTTCCGGAACAAACAAAAGGGGTGGAGAAATGAAGGTGGCGTGAGCACCCAGCTCGACAGCAGTATGTATCGAGGGAAGTGCTCCAGAATGGTTTAAATCACAGGGACATAGCTAGACTTTGTGGAATCAGACCAGCAGTCCATCTAGTCCAGCATCCAGTTTCACACAGTGACCAACCAGTCGCCCTGGAGGGCCAAGCAAACAGGATATTGAGCGGGCCTGTAGCTACAGTGTGTCATTTGGGGGCCACGCCCCCTCACTAAACAGCCACACCCCACAAGTCGATGTTTTAATTATTGATATTTATTTTGGTATTGCTATTAGAAAGCTCAGCAAAGTTGCGCTGCTGCCCCCACCTTCTCTGTGTACACTGCATTGGTCAGACCGCACCTGGAGTATTCAAAAAGGATGTGGGCAGTATGGAGCGGGTGCAGAGGAGAGCGACGAGGATGATCGGGGGCCTGGAGACCAAAGGCCCTGTGAGGAAAGGCTGAGGGACTGGGGAATGTTCAGTCTGGAGAAGAGGAGGTTGAGGGGGGTGTCACAGCTCAAGTGGGGTGTCACCTGACGCTGCCACCACTCTGGATTTAGGATCCCTTGAGAAGGCCCACAGCACCCTCCCAAGGCCTTCAGACCTCCCTTATTTGGCCGAATAATAGGCATGAGGACCAGGCAGAATGAACAACAAAGAAAAGGTTTATGTTTACAGGAGATCAGCCCAATATGGGAAACAAATAAGGTGCAAGAACAATAACAATAAGTGGGTGGAGGGAAAAGAAACCAAATCCCCTAATGCGACTAGACTCACTGTCCCTAGTCCACTGTCTCAGTTGGGCCTGCATCTACTCACCCCTCCTCTCAGGGTGAGGGTCTCTCCCAGCGGCAGCCTTCCCTCTGGCCCTGCTCTCTTGGAAGAAGAACAGCTCTGATTTCGTACCAGCTCTTTTATTAGAAGTCCCCTTTCTCTGTGATTGGCTAAAATTGGCACCAAAACCTCTCAGGCGCTTCTAGGAGTTGTGGGCCTGGCCTCCTCCCACTGCTAGTCAGGCTTCCTGGGCCTGCTAGGCCTTTACTTGCACAGCCCAGATCATGACAGGGGGAAACAGGATTGCTCTAGGGCTGCCAGCCTCCAGGTGGGGCCTGGGGATCTCCCGCTTTTACAACTGATCTCCAGCTGACGGGGATCAGCTCCCCTGGAGACAATGGCTGCTTTGAAGGGTGGACCCCATGGCATTGTACTGTGCTGAGGCCCCTCCCCTCCCCAAACCCCACCCTCTCCTGGCTCCACCCCCAAAGTCTCCAGATATTTTCCAACCCAGACCTGGCAACCCTAGATTGCTCTCTTGTAGTATTTGAAGGGCTGTCACTTCGCAGGGAGCTGTTTCTGTGGGTAGCAGAGGAGAAAACTCACAACAATGGGTTTAAATTAAGGGCGGGAAGGTACCGGCTGGATATTAGGGAAAACATGTTTACAGTCAGAGTTGCGCAACGGTGGAATCAGCTGCCTAGGGAGGTGGTGAGCTCCCCCTCATTGACAGTCTTTAAGCAGCGGCTGGACAAACACTTGTCAGGGATGCTCTAGGCTGATCCTGCATCGAGCAGTGGGTTGGACTAGATGGCCTGTATGGCCCCTTCCAACTCTGGGATTCCATGATTCCCTCCTTCCCTTCACTGGAGGGCGATGTGCTGGCCAACTACCAGCCCCAGGAGGCAGTGCTCCCAGCGCTCCCCCTAACCTCTTAGCCCTGCCAAGTCCCGGCATCGCCACCACCTGGCGGCATTCAATGGAATCCGGAAGTGTTCTGTCCCCCTCTGTGGTCAGCGTGCGAAAACTCTTTGCAGGAAAAAATAAATAAAAGAGGGCGCATGTGGTGGCCTGTTCCAATTGGCTGCTGAGCGGCAGGCAGGCAGGCAGGCTGCTATGGTGCATGCTGGGAAGGAGGCGACTGAGACAGCATGTCCCTCCCACTCCCCTTCTGAGGTGGAAACGCTTCCCTACAGCCGCACGGGAGGTGGGAATGACACAAATAGTCATGTTTTTTAAAAAAAAATTGGGGAGGGTTCCCCCACAAGAAGAAAATATGCCCCAGAAGCCAAAAAATACGCCCCCAAGCCAAAAAAAATCACAGTTGTGAGCAATGTTCCCTCTAAGCTGTGGAGTCTCGTGAGCAAAAATTCTACTTTGTGAACTACTGGCATTAAAGTTGTGAGCAAGCGATTTGGCTACTGAATAAATTAGTTTGCCCCGGAGTCATCCTTCCTGAGCTAATGCGTGAGCTGGAGGCTAAAAAACTGTGAGCTAGCTCACACAAACTCAGCTTAGAGGGAGCACTGGTTGTGAGTCTGATATTGAGGCCAAGGATATTGAGGCCAAAAAGGAGAAGAAGAAAGAAAGAAAAGGAAACCTGGCTGCCAAAGAACACGGTGGCTAGACACCATAAACGTCGACACCAGCCTGAACATGGAACAACGCAAGGAAACAGTAGAAGATCGAAAAACATGGACAGAGCTGGCCCATAGAATCCCCAAGAGTCGGACACTAGTTTTTATGAACCACATTTCAGTTGTCAAGGCCACGCAGAAGCAAAAATTCCCAAACTCTCATGGGAACAATCTTTGAGTCCAGTGGTGCCTTTAAGACCAACAAAGGTTTATTTAAGGTATGACCTTGGCCTTAAAAGGGCCACTGGACTCAAAATTTGTTCTACTGCTTCAGACCAACATGGCTGCTGACCTGGAAAACTCTGATGAGCAAGTCATTCTCTAAAGCAGATACTCTTAGGGCCTAACTGCATGTTGCATTTCCCCAGGTATGCGGTGCAAGTTGAGTCTCATGGCATAAAAACTAGTGTCATATTGCATCGACCACTAGAGGGAGCAAGCCACCTGCAGAAGAGGGGAAAGAAGAAGAAGCAGGGAACTGAGAATGTGGAAAGGCCCTCAGTGAAACTTATTTCCAGTTATTGTGGGAGATTCGCATCCGGCCAAAGAGTCTCCTTAGGGCACCCTTCATCTCATTGTTCCTCAGACTGTAGATGAAGGGGTTCAGCATCGGGGTGACCACCGTGTACATGAGAGAAGCCATGGTCTTGTTCTCAGAGGCAGGCAGCAAGTAGACCCAGATGAGGGTGCCATAGAACAAGATCACCACAGCGAGGTGAGAACCACAGGTGGAGAAGGCCTTGAGTTTTCCGCTTGAAGATGGGATCTTCATTACAGTCAGGAAGATGTGTCCATAGGAGACCACAATGAGTGTACAGGGACCCAGAATATCTAGCACGCCTTCCGTCATCACTACCATCTTTATGGGAGTGGTGTCTGAACAGGAAAGCCCTATGAGCGGATTGACATCGCAGAAAAAATGGCGGATCTCACGGGACGCACAGAAGGAAAGACGGGAGAGCATCAGTGTGTACATCAAGGAGTGCAGAAAGGCCAGAAGCCAACAGCCGGAGACCATCAAGAGGCACCGCTTGATATTCATCAAGGCAGCGTAGTGCAGTGGGCGGCAGATAGCCAAGTAGCGGTCGTAGGCCATGATGGCGAGCAGGAAGTTGTCACTGTTGCCAAAGGCCAAGAGAAAATACATTTGAGACAAGCAGCCACCGTAGGAGAGGATCTTGTCCCGGGAAACCAGATTGCATAACGTTATGGGGACAATGGAAGATGCAAGACCCACGTCAGCCAGAGAGAGGTAGCTGAGGAAGAAATACATGGGTGTGCGGAGGAGATGAGCATTGCAACGGATCAGAAGGACAATCAGCAGGTTGCCCAGGAGACTCAGCAGGTACATGAAGAGGAGGACGGAGAAGATGAGGCCGTCATGCCCTGCTTGGTTGAAGATCCCCTGCAGGATGAACCCGGAGACAAAAGTTTCATTCCCGTGCTCCATCGACGAGCTAGAGGAGAAGGAGAAGAAGAACAGACTGGATGTCGTGGGTACTGGCTCTGCTGAGGTGGACGATTCCTCAGATGAGGAAGAGGCAGGGAGCAACCCAGCCTCCTCTGGAGTCAGCCCAGCAGAGGAACCCTCAACAGCACCTGAGGGATAAGAGGCCCCAGCATCTACACAGGAGGTGCAGCCAGAAGGAGAGACTGATCCGGAGACTGGCTCAGCACCCCCAGTTGAAGACACCCCAAGGCCAGAATCCCAACCTCATTCTCCTGAGTGTCCCAGCCGCAGGGCACACCAGCGGCTGAATGTGCAAGAGCGAAGGAAGAGTGCCAGACTGCAGCTTTTGCAAAAGCAATGGGAGGAGCTGTGAGTCTTAGCAGATTGACTCCCAGGGAAGGGAGGACTTGTTCATAAACACCCCCACACACCTGCCTCAGTGCAGTAGCAACAGTGCAAGCTCAGATCTGCTCCTGGCTTGTAGCAACCGCTTCTTGCTCCTCGCCCCTACAACCTTGGACAGATTTCCTGGCTCTCTCACCCTTGGCTCTGTTATTTGACTTGATTCCAGACTGCGTCTCCAGTTTCCAGTGTGTGGTCACCGTGGTAACCAGCTGAGCCAGTATACTGGATTTATACCCTGCCCTTCACTTCCCGAAGCAGTCTCAGAGCAGCTTACAATCTGCTTCCCCTTCCCCTCCCTGCAATAGACACCTTGTGGGGTAGGCGGGGCTGAGAGAGCTCTTTCGAGGACTGCCCTTTAGAGAACAGCTCTGAGAGGACTTGTGACTGACCCAAGGTCACGCCAGCAGTGGCATGTGGAGGAGTGAGGAATCAAACCCGGTTCTCCCAGATTAGATTCTGTGCTCCTCACCACGACACCGAACTGAAAAATAACATCAATGGAACATGTGACAATCGGAGTCCCCTGCCTCTACATACAGATTGCCCAACAATTAGGAGCTACAATGAATTGTAAAGGAGGGGGGGAGCAAATTTCATAAATGGCCTCCCCCTTCAGAAAAGTGGCACTGAGTTTCCCGGAGATCTCTCTGTCTTACCCCTACAATTCTTAACAATACCGTTGTCAAACTGTGGGCACGGAATGTCCTAAATAGCCCAGATTAGCCATTGCTCGTTGGGGCTTGGAAGGTATGCATGGCTGGCCATGGTCAGTACTTGGATGGGAGACCACCAAAGATGGCTGAGGTTGCTATGCAGAGGAAGGCAATGGTAAACCACTGCTGCTCATCTCTTGCCTGGAACACCCCATGAATGGCGTCGCCACAACTTGACTGTGACGTGATGCCAAGTTCCTCTTCTCATTCTAAGTGGGATTGTATTTACCAGGGGTTTTCTTGACCTCGCTACTGTGAAAAGCTTTGCCTGCCAATTTCCAAACAAAAGGGTCAGGAGGCTTTTTTGTAGGCCCATGGGCAGCATTACCTCAAAGGTGATTTCGGTCTCTCTCAAACGGAGTCATTTGTCAAAAAGCACTTCCGGGAGTGAAGAGTTATGGACAAGAATATATGAACATATGAAGCTGCCTAGTCTTGAATAAGACCCTTGGCTCACCAAGGTCAGTATTCTGTCTACCGTTCTATGAACAAAATATCTCCTCCTCTCCTTTAGCATCCCCCCCCCTTACCAAGAAATGTCTTGCCTGTAACCGGAAGATAGACCTTCTCTCAGAAAGATTCCCCGTCCAACCAAAAGCCAATTGAACCCATTGAATTTGAAGACATCCCCCAAGGCAGATCTCTCTGACACCCTTCCCTGCCTTTGTGAAAATTCCCTGGCAAAGGACCTCACTGACAGTTTTCTACCCCTAATATAGGGCAGGGGTTTCATCTATACTATCTAGGGCTGGCAACTTTGGGTTGGACAATTCCTGGAGATTTTGGGGTAGAGCCTGAGGAGGACAGGGTTCAGGCTAGGGTTGCCAAACCCCCCGGTTTGGCAGTGGTCCCCCACTTTTGGGGGGGTTCTACCCGCTGCCAGCCAGCTGGCTAGCCAGCCCCGCCCCCAAGCCCCAACACCCGCAGCCACCCCTCTCCCTTCTCCCTGCACTTAAAGGGGCTCCCTTTAAGTGCAGGGAGCTGGCGTTTTCCACATGCCCATCGGGCGGGCGGGGGGGCGGACGTTCCCCCACATGACATCATCACATCGGGATGCCCCGCCCCCTCCAGGAACACCCCCCAAAGTCCCCCGCTGGGGGCTAAAATGGACTTGGCAACCATAGTTCAGGCAGGAATGGGAGTTCAGCAAAAAAGCAGGGTCCAATGCCACAGAAGTTCACCCTCTAAAGCAACCATTTCCTCCAGAGGAACTGGTCTCTGTTGTATGGATAGCACCTGTAATTCCAGTAGATCTCCAGGTCCCGCCTGGAGGCTGGCAACCCTAACAGCATTGCCATAAGCAACACACTCCCCTTCACATCCTCTCAGAAGTGAGTCAATGGGACTTACTGACCGTGTGGACTGCAGCCTGTATCCAATGCTCCCTCTAAGCTGCAGAGTCTTGTGAGCAAAAATTCTACTTTGTAAGCTACTGGCATTAAAGTTGTGAGTGAGTGATTTTGGCTACTACATAAATTAGTTTGTTCTGGAGCCGTCCTTCCTGAGCTGACAAAAATGTGTGAGCCGGAGGCTACAAAACTAGCTCACAGTAACTCAGAGGGAACACTTGTCATTCTTTGCCATCCCTGATGTGACCACTTCCTCCAAAGGTCCCCTTGTCCCCCAGTCTCCGTTTGCACCAAGTGTTTCCTTCCCTCCTGGTACTTTAATATGATCATCTTATCCCTAGTTAAACTTAAGGTAGCCTGCAAATAAAACTGAAAATTCTAAATAAGAGCCTGCTCTTAACGAGAACTAGATTCCCTTGGTTCTGCTGGCTAGCTGGAACTGGGCTTATTATTAACATACCTACAGTCTCTCTTTTAGCATGTTTTCCCAGCTTACCAGTAATAGCGACTTGTGTCTGGAAATGATTAAGCGCCACTCCAACAATGGACAAAACAACTGAAATCCAGAAGAGGAAGCCACCGAATCTTGTTTGGAAGTCGTGGAACAAGATCAGCATGAATGAAGACTGGGATCACAATGCACTGTATAGCAGTGAACTGGGCAAAGACAAGAACAAAGAGGTTGAGCCGACTTTAAAAACAACCCAGCCAGAAGACCTTGTAGTGGGATATTGGTGAACGATTCATTCATGTCCTTTCCATAGAGATTGGGTACAAAAACGACGAACTGGGTTTGAGATTCAAGGGGGCAGTTTCAGATTTTAGGAAGGACTTCAACCCCTTCTACTTTTTCTATCTCTGAACAGCCAAGAACCGTCGAAGACTGTGCGAGAAGAACTTGTCCACTGATCTTGGAGCAACTTTTACGACGAGTGCCTGAGCTTCCCAAAGGCTTCTGGATGGCGGCTTCTGGAAGAAGATGTTGAATTGAAATATGACCTACTCCAGACCCAACTAAATTAAATCTGATCCATCCAAGGTTGTTCTTGTGACTTCAAAGAAGAGTGCCGGAGCTTTGCAAAACCTAATATGAGGGGTTTTTTTCACCAAGTCGAGACATCAGGTGGGCGGCCATGTGTTCCATAAGGTCTGAGCAGCTTAGAGACACCAAACCATGTCCTGCTGCATCCCTTGAGTGGGACACTGTTGTTCTTTAAAAGGTCCTCGAACAATCCCAGAGGCATCAGGCTGGGGACAGTGAGGGATCGGATGGGCCTGTAGTCGTCTGACGCCTCATGGCCACTTTCTAACTGTGAAGTAGAGAACTGAGGGTTTTAAGAACCCATTTGTATTTCGGGACATGGCCCTTTGAGGCCAAGCGGCAAGGTGTTTCCTGCGGGGTATCATTAATACAAGTCCCTTTGGAAGCAAAGTATAGCAAGGGGGAGAGCTAAAAATGGCACTGTTTATGTTGGGGTGGGTCATTCTTTTATTTTTTCCCCCCATGTCATCTCCAGCCACAGAACTTCAGGACTGAAGAACCTTTCCGTCAAAATGTAAATGTTTTTTTTTTTAAAGTGTGAGAAGAAACAATTAAAAACTTTTGTTGTTGTTGTTCAGTCGCACAGTCGAGTCCGACTCTTCGCGACCCCATGGACCAGCTCCCGCCAAGCCCTCCTGTCTTCCGCCGTCCTCTGAAGTTGGCTCAATTTCATGTTCTTTAAAAACTAGGATTGTATTAATTCAGATCCCCCCCCTTTCTTTGAATTGCTAGGTTCTCAGAGCCCGTAAAAATTTAGAGCAATCCAGGTTTTTAGAATACTAAAAACTGTTAGAGACTCAGTCAAGCCAATTTCTCCTCTCTTCATTGTTTCTGTTTTTCCTTTAACTGTCACTTTACTGCCCTCAGTATCTCCTGAAGGCAATGAGCGTGCTCAGTCTCATCTGGTGATTTAGAGGCGGGTCTTGTTTTATTTAATGTGCAAGGGACCCTTCCTTGCGGCCCTGCCGATAGGTGTTTGGCCATCAGGTCTGAAAGACTGCTTGGTTATGTGGTCTGGTCACATCTTTCACGGCAGTCAAGGAGAGATTCATGGAGAATAAGGGCTTGGCGTTAAATAACTTCAGCACGTACATAACAACGCAGCCAGATTGGGGCCTGCTGAATGCCCAGCGCTCTGTTGTCAGGAGATCAGTTGTAATTCTGGGAGATCTTCAGGCCCCACCTGGATGTTGGCAACCGGAGTTGTACAGTTACCAACTCTGGGTTGGGAATTCCTGGAGATTTGGGAGTGGCATCTGGGGAGGGCAGGATTTGGGGGAGGGGGGACCTCAGTAGGATATAAAGGTAAAGTTAAAGGTCCATGGGGTCGCGAAGAGTCGGACTCGACTTGGCGACTGAAGAACAAAAAAAGATTCCCTTGCTCGAAAGCCAGTCGAATCCGACTCTAGGGTTGCAGTGCTCATCTCCGTTTCAAAGCCGAAGAGCCAGCGCTGTCCAAAGACATTTCCGTGGTCATGTGGCCGGCATGACTAAACACCAAGGTGCACGGAACGCTGTTCCCTTCCCACCGAAGTGGTCCCTATTTATCTACTTGCAATGTCTTGCTTTCGAACTGCTAGGTTGGCAGGAGCTGGAACTAGAGACGGGAGCTCACTCCATCAATGCGGCACCCGGGTCTCGAACTGCTGAACTACTGACCTCCACAGCCTGCAGCTCAGCGTCTTAACCACTTGAGCCACCGCAGCTCCTTCAGTAGGATATAATGCCATACAATCCACCAGGGGTCATTTCATAGAAAAAGAGGTGCAGGAGCTCATTAGCATAGCTCATTAGCAAAACTTATTTGCATATGCCACACCCCATGACATCACCGGAACTGTGTCAGAAGGCAACACCCACCGCTCAGGCTCCACTGGACTGTTTTGGATTGCTAGCTATTGGGGAGGGGGTTTGGCATGCAGATGTGTCCTCGCAGAGGAGGGAGAGCTTGTACCTGAAAAAACTTGGTCTTAAAGGTGCCACTGGACTGTTTGGGGCCGGCGCGTGGGGCGGGGGGGCTCTGCAACTTACCTGGCTGCTTCTTGCTCTGACCGAGGGCTGCTGGAAGCAGGGGGTGGGGCTTGTTGCATGTGCCCGCCCCCTGGGCTCCTTACTGCTGGAGCTCTGCTCCTGTGCGCTCCTGCAGGAAATGACCCCTGCAATCCACCCTCCAAAGCCAGTTTGGCGTAGTGGTTAAGTGTGCAGACTCTAATCTGGGAGAGGAGTTTGTAAGCCGCTCTGAGACACCTTCGGGTAGTGAAGGGTGGGGTATAAATCCAATCTCCTCCTCCTCCTCAAAGCATCCCTTTTCTCCAGGGGACCTGATCTTTGTACTCTGGAGATGAACCGTAATTCCTGGGGATCTCCAGGTCCCACCTGGAGGGTGGCAACCCCTCATGGCAGCAGCCATGCTGAGGGTGGTCCATTTACCAAATACACTGTGTGAAATTTATTTTTTGGTAAACAAATTTTTATTTTCTTAGGAACATAACATATAAGATTAAATCATTCAGTCCATTGTTTACCTCATTCCCTTCCTCCCCTCCCTCCAGTGGCTTCCCGCAATGCTTCTCCCCCTTCTTACAAATTTCATTATATCATTAACACATCATTTGTGAGTCCAGCGGCACCTTTGAGACCAACAACGTTGAATTCTAGGTATAAGCTACTATGTGCATGAACATTTCTTCAGACCCACAGGAGTGAATCCCTTGAGAGAGAGCCAGTTTGGTGTAGTGGTTAAGTGTGCGGACTCTAATCTGGAAGAACCGGGTTTGATTCCCCACTCCTCCACTGGCACCTGGCTGAATGACCTTGGGCAAGCCATAGTTCTGATAAGAGCTGTCCTTGAAAAAGAGCAGTTTTTGTCTCTCAGCCCCACCTACCTCACAGGGTGTCTGTTGTGGGGAGGGGAAGGGAAAGGAGTTTGTAAGCCGCTCTGAGACTCCTTTGGCTCGTGAAGGGCGGGGTATAAATCCAATCTCTTCTTCTCCTTCTTTTACCTCACAGGGTGTCTGTGGTGGGGAGGGGAAGGGAAAGGAGTTTGTAAGCCACTCTGAGACTCCTTTGGGTAGTGAAGGGTGGGGTATAAATCCAATCTCCTCCTCCTCCATTGAAATCAACAGTTTTAATTTTTAAGCAAAAGATGTATAGGATTGTCTTGAACTTTTCTCCCACTGAAATCCAGGGGACTTAAAGAGAGCTCATTTAAGACCCAGCGGAACAAAGTCTGAGTCCGGCGGCACCTCTAAGACCAACAAAGTTTTATTCAAGGTATAAGCTTTCATACGCAAGTACACTTCTTCAGATACAGTGAAACAGAATCTCCTCAACCATTACATATGGGGGGGCCAGTCACATACTCTCAACCTAACCATCCTCACAGGGTTGCTGTGAGGGTAAAACGGAAGAGAGGAGAAGGGTGTAAGCTGCTTTGGAGCCCCACTGGGGTGAAAGACAGGGTATAAACAGAAAATAAAATTTAGAATCCTGTTAGTTGTACCTCTGTGTGGGGGCTTTGGCTTGATCCTCACTGCTTTCACGATCTGCCCGCCCCCCCCCCCCGCAGTAAAGAGAAGTGGTTTGCCCTTGCCTGCCTCTGCGGAGTGACCCTGGACTTCCTGGGGGGTCTCCTATCCAAGTAGCAACCAGGGCCAACCCCTCCTTAGCTTCCGAGATCCGATGACATCAGGCTAGTCTGGGCCATCACCAAACTCTACTTGTATTTATGTATTTACCTCATTTATACCTCACTTTTCTCTCCAACGTTCCCTCTCCTCCATTTTATCGTATCCACCCAGCAGTGTTCCCTCTAAGCTGAGTTGGTGTGAGCTAGCTCACAGTTTTTTTAGCCTCCGGCTCACACATTTTTGTCTCAGCTCAGGAAGGATGGGCTCCAGAGCAAACTAATTTATGTGGTAGCCAAATCGCTTGCTCACAACTTTAAGGCCAGTCGCTCACAAAGTAGAATTTTTGCTCACAAGACTCTACAGCTTAGAGGGAACATTGCCACCCAGTGCTGTGGGAACTGCACTGCCTGCCTGTTGTGTACTGGATCCGGTTCAAGGTGCTGGTACTTACCTTTAAAGCCCTATAAATAATAGCTGAAACCCTTACTATGCTGAGTCCCAAACTATAAAAATTCACTTTGAAATAACATGGCCTCCCTGGAGGAGGCCAAACATTGTCATCCACCTTCTCCATGGGGTACTGACTGAGTGGGAGAGCTAGTCTTGAGTCCAGTAGAACCTTAGAGACCAATGAGATTTTGGGGGTATGGGCTTTCTTCTTTTTTAAAAGGGCGGTATATAAGCCGAATGTATAAATAAACAAATAAATAAATATACTGCCAGGGGCCAGTGTACCTTTGGGACCGCCTTTCCCCATATATGCCCCGCAAGAACTTATGATCTATTAATCAACAACTCCTGGTGGTTCCCGGCCCCAGGGATGTCCGACTTGCCTCAACGAGTGCCAGCGCTTTTTTGGCCCTGGCCCCTACCTGGTGGAATGAGCTCCCATTAGAAATCAGGGCCCTGCGGGACCTATTACAGTTCCACAGGGCCTGCAAGACAGAGCTCTTCCGCCAGACTTTCAGCTGAGGCAGCGGGCACCCACCTGCTATTGGCCTCCCCTCCAGTGACCTCAGATCCAAATGGCCACCTGGGAACCAACTGCTTCTTGCTGAGATATGTTGAGGCACCAGTCTTTTATGGATCAACTGGTTTTAGATAGGTTTTTAGATATATTTTAACTGTTGATTTGATGTACTGTGAATTTTATGATGGAACCCACCCTGAGCCTGTTTGCAGGGAGAGCGGGATACAAATCGAATTAAATAAATAAATGAAATATCCTTACAGCAACACTGTGAAGTAGGTTAGGCTGAGACTGTGTGATTTGCCCAGCATTACCTGGTGAGTTTCCATGGTAGAGCAAAAATGTGAACCTTGATCCCCCAGATCCTAGTTTGAAACTCTAACCCAAGGGTGGCCAAACTTGCTCAATGTAAGAGCCACATAGAATAAACTTCAGATGTTTGAGAGCTGCAAGACAGGAACAAATATTATGCACCCATTTTTATTAAAAATATGCTTATTTGCTTTTTCTTAACATTAAATTAGACTGCCAAAAATAAAAACAAAAGGGGTAAAAACCGATATTAATAATGATATTTATTTGTCCAAAGATATTTGTTTGCCAATGAATTTTATTTGTCTAAGAGAGAAAGAAAAAGAGAAGTGGAAAGAAAGAATGAAAGAGGTGGAAAGAAAGAGAGAGAGAAACAAAGAAAGCAAATAGACGGGAGGGAGGGAGAAAAGTATGCCTCCCCTTCACTTCCCCAGCAGCCATGCCAGGAACCACACAATATGTGTGAAAGAGCCGGATGTGGAATGAGCCACAGTTTCGCCGCCCCTGCTCTAACCACTACACCATGATGGCTATCAATCCCAGGTGGGGACTGAAGTTTTCCTGCAATTACAACTGATCTCCATACTACAGAAATCAGTTTCTCTGGAGAAAATGGCAGCTTCAATGGATGGACTCCGTGGCTTCACATCCCTGAAAAGCTCCCTCCTTTCCCCAAACCTTGCCCTCCCCGGGCACCGCCCCAAATCTCCAGGAATTTCCCAACATGGAGTTGACAACCCTGTCTCACTCAGATCCCTACGTCCTGCTGAGAGACAACCGATGAGAACACGTGACGCCATACGGGAATAGCAAAGAGTAGATGGTCTATTGATGAGGCCCATTCGTTAGGATCAAATGCTTTCTGAAAGAGCATGAAACACCCCTACCAAATGCCCTTCCCCAAACACAATTTTTAAATTTTCATTTTAAAACTAGTCTCTGGGACCACAGGGACATGCCCCTGTTTTCATGTGATAGGGTCCCAAGCTATAAAAATTCACTTTGGAATAACATGGCCTCCCTGGAGGAGGCCAAACATTGTCATCCACCTTCTCCATGGGGTACTGACTGAGTGGGAGAGCTAGTCTTGAGTCCAGTAGAACCATAGAGACCAATGAGATTTTGGGGGTATGGGTTTTCTTCTTTTTTAAAAAAAGTTAAATCCTAAGTAAAATCAAAGGCTACGACTCAGCATAGTAAGGGTTTCAGCTATTATTTATAGGATCCTCGAGTTATGTTAAAAGTAGATAAAATCATGTTAGTGTGGATTTTTTGGCAAGGTGTTGTTTTCCATTAAATACTGAACTATGAGGTACTAAATCTCCACCATTTTTGTGTAGGTGTTGTCCAGAGTGTGAGGATTGGAGTACACTGAAATCTTACTTAGCATGAAATGTTCCCATAATTTCTCTCTCCATGCTGACAGCAAGGGGATATGTGGTGTTTTTCCACTTTGACGCTAATGGTGTTCTAGCTGCGGTCAGTAACGGTGAAATAATCTGTTTTTCTCTTTTATGACAGGAAGAGTCTATCCAGAACCCCAGCAACATGGATTCGGGAGAAAACGGTAAGTTCAAACCAGTGATGTTATAGATTTCCTGTAGGATTTTTGTCCAGAAAACTTTAATAAGCTTACATTTGGGGGGGGGGGTGAGCTTTCAACAGTCAAAGCACCCTTTGTCAAACTGAGTGGGAAGGATTCATACATGTTGAAACAACTCCCATGTGGCTAGCGTGTATGTGAAGGCCTCCTTTTCTAAATCCGTCAGTGAGCTGAATACACAGATTTTCTTGACGGGACATGCTAGAAGACTTCCCGTATTAGAACAGCTACATTCTCCTGTTACACTGCTTTCCCACATGGACTTTCCTCCCCCAAGTCTAGTTAAGCTCATTGCTCTCCTGGGTTGCCGAGACTTCCTCAACTTATTTTTAAAAAGTTTCCTCATTAGCTTCAGGTTTGTTTATTTGTCATAATTGGCTGGTAGGAGAAAGAGTCCTGAGGGAGACAAAGGAGAAAATTAGGTTTGTTAGTCAGCATCCCCTTAAAGGGCTAATTAGGGAAGATTTCCCGTGGTGGCCCCCATATCTCTAGGTAGAACGTTCAGTATTTTGTTAATTCTGCATGAGGTAAGAGCCTGTCGGTAAGTGAATAACTGTGCGGTCCTCCACAGAGTTACACCTTTCTGAGGCTATCGAAATTAATGAGCTTAGGAGGGTGTTAACGCTATTTAGGATTGCGCTGTAAGCACTGGACAGGTTTCCAGTGTGACCAGAAAAGCAACCTATGACAAAAGGCCACTTCTAAGTGTTACAACACATTCTAAGTGGGGGTTGCCAACCTCCAGGTAGGACCTGGAGACCTCCCACTGTTATTGTTGATCTCCAGATGACCCAGATCAATTCCCCTGGAGAAAATGGCTGCTTTGGAGGGGGGGCTCTGTGGCATTAGACCCTGCTGAGGCCCCTCCCTTCCTCAAACCCCACCCTCCCCAGGTGCCACCTCACAAATCTCCAGGTATTTCCCAACCCAGAGTTGGCAACCCTATCAATCAAGCACAGAGACATGGTACATAGAGCGGACTGGGCACCTGTTCACTGGCATGGATATGCACAGAATTTAATAATAATTGCAGCATGGAGTTGGCAATGGTAATTCCAACGGGGCACTGTAAAGGCTAATCGGTTTATTGTGGCCTACGGTTGCATAGAAAATGGCTACTTCCGCCAGTAGGGACAGTACACAGACTCGTGGACATATGAGCAGATGGCAAGATTGGGAACTTTTCAATTAACGTATTTATTTAATTAAACATTTAGGACCATTTCTAAACACTAAGCACTCACATAAGGTGTCTTTCAAAATTCAAAACGTGAGTTT
>NW_015175473.1:69215-76584 GCF_001447785.1 Gekko japonicus
CCTTGCGCCGCCGCATCCCGGCCCCCGGGCGTACTGCGCATGCCCGAGCATGCGCAGTTCGGCAGCCTCCCCCCTCCCCTCGGACTTTTCCTCCCCGGCATCTGATCGTGCCGGGGAGTGATGCGCCACGGCTAGGGGATCCGTGGGATCCCGCCGCGGCGTCTCAAGTTTGGAGCGGCTCTGAGTAGCCGCGTTTCAGCCGGCCCGTGTGCCCGGGGCCATAAAATGGCATGTTTGCTTCCAGAAGGAGTAGATTGCCTCAACAGTTCGGGTTGGCAGGTATAGTAATTAGGGATGCCAGCCTCCAGGTGGGACCTGGGGATCTCCCAGTATTACCGCTCGTCTCCAGACTACAAAAATCAGTTCCCGTGGAGAAAATGGCTGCTTTGGAGGGTGGAATCTATGGCCTTGCACCCCACTCAGGCCCCTGTCCTCCCCAGGCTCCATCCCCGAATCTCCAGGAGTTTCCCAACCTGGATATGGCAACCCTACTAGTAATATTAGCTTCATATGCACTAGCGTGCTCCCTCTAAGCTGTGGAGTCTTGTGAGCAAAAACTCTACTTTGTGAGCTCCTGGCATTAAAGTTGGGGGCAGGCGATTTGGCTGCTGCATAAATTAGTTTGCTCTGGAGCTAAAAAAGACTGTGAGCTAGCTCAAACTAACTCAGCTTAGAGGGAACACTGTATGAACTCAGAGGCACATCTTCATTACTTGAATGTGGACTGTCCATATTGGTTCTAGATGGGGCAAGAGTATCTAACTCATTTCTGATTCGGAGGCTCTCTGTTTTCCGTTCCAAAAGCAGCCCAGCAAGTTCTGGAGAGAAGATTTCTTCCCCAGAAAGACCCCAGGATGAGTGATTGATAAATCCTTTGATATGCAAATCTAAAGCCAAACTTAGGAAATGGCCTCCATGGAATTCTAAGCATTGATCATTAACTGGGATCGACGCTTTCCCAACTGACAATGGATTCTTAAATCTCTTAAATGACCTTTGGATGAGGAAAGCGGAAGGGATACAATAGGGTTATTCTCTGGAGGTAGACATCTCAGAGAGCTCTTCCTACCACACATTTACATTTGGACAATTAGCTCCTGTTTCCAACTCCATACAGGGGGGGGAAATAACGTGTCGGAAACTGTTTACGAGAGATACAGAAGGTGGAAGAACGTAAGAACATAAGAGAAGCCAGTACTGGATCAGGCCAATGGCCCATCCAGTCCAACACTCTGTCACACAGTGGCCAAAAATACCAGGTGCCATCAGGAGGTCCAGCAGTGGGGCCAGGACACTAGAAGCCCCTCCCACTGTTCCCCCCTCTCCCAAGCACCAAGAATACAGAGCATCCCTTGCCCAAGAGTTCCTATCTTTACCTTGTGGCTAATAGCCACTGATGGACCTCTGCTCCATATGCTTATCCTTGAAAGTTGTTGTGTACTAATGGCGACCACGCATGCGGTCGCCTTTCCACGTGGCCATGCGAACTAGCCCAGCTTCGCATCCCTGGACAATAGAAGGAGAGGATCCTAGAGCTAGCCTTTTGGACCACCCGGATCCTCAAGGGAACCTATGGTTGCAGTAATTTTGTATATAATCCTATCACAGGTATCGGTGTTGGGTGTCGTTTGTACTTGCGTTTAAGGCGGCCTCTGGCCGGCTACTGTATCTCAAGTTTTTCTAGTAAAGGTAAAGGTTCCCTTGCTCGAAAGCCAGTCGAGTCCGACTCTAGGGTTGCGATGCTCATCTCTGTTTCAAAGCCGAAGAGCCAGCGCTGTCCGAAGACATTTCTGTGGTCATGTGGCCGGCATGACTAATCCTTAACTAAAATTAGTTTTCCTAATCCTTAAGTAAAGTATGAGCTGAAATCGCTCCGCTATGCCTCAGTCTCCGTACTTTATAAAAGTACAAGTCTCTCTTCAGATTGATGCGGTCACCAGCTCATGGTGCAGAGAAGGGCTTCCAGAAGAAAGCATGCAGTAGAGGGCATGAGCTCGGGACTAGCTGCTGTGCAAACCAAAGGAGCGGCGACGGCACGCCTAGGTTGCTTTGCCATTTCTTAGGGCTTCCCCGGGCTGCTTTTCTTTAGTGATGGAGCTCAATCCAGCTCTGGCAAGATTCAAAATGACACAGAGTCTACGTTCCACAGAGCTAGGAATCAGGCTCACGTTTCTTGCACCTGCAAGGTAAAGGTTTCCCTTGCTCGAAAGCCAGTCGAATCCAACTCTTGGGGGCAGTGCTCATCTCCAAGCCGAAGAGCCAGCGCTGTCTGAAGACGTTTCCGTGGTCATGTGGCTGGCATGACTAGACGCCGAGGCGCACGGAACCTTCCCACCGAAGCGGTACCTATTTATCTACTTGCAATTTCTTGCTTTTGAACGGCTAGGTTGGCAGGAGCTGGGGCCAGAGATGGGAGCTCTCTCCGTCATGCAGAGATCAGTTCCCCTGGAGAATACAGCAGTTTTGGGCCTCTGTGTAGGGCTGCCATCCTCCAGGTGATGGCTGGAGACCCCCCACCATTACTTCTGATCTCCAGGCAATAGATACCAGTTCGCATGGAGGAGATGGCTGCTTTGGAAGGTGGACTGTATGGTATACCCCAAACCCTGCCCTGCTCAGGCTCCACCCCCAAAATCTCCAGGCATTTCCCAACCTGGAGCTGGCAACCCTAATTGTATCCCGCTGAGGACCCTGTCTGTCTAAGGCTCCATCCCCAAATCTCCAGGTGTCCCCAACATGGAGATGTCAACCCTACCCCCCCCACACACACAGTGGCACCTTAAAAGGTAAAGGTTTTCCTTGCTCAAAAGCCAGTCGAATCCGACTCTAGGGTTGCGGTGCTCATCTCTGTTTCAAAGCCGAGGAGCCAGCGCTGTCCGAAGACGTTTCCGTGGTCATGTGGCCAGCATGACTAAGCACCAAGGCGCACGGAACGCTGTTACCTTCCCACCAAAGTGGTCCCTATTTATCTACTTGCAATTTCTTGCTTTCGAACTGCGAGGTTGGCAGGAGCTGGAACTAGAGACGGGAGCTCACTCCGTCATGCGGCACACTCGGGTCTCGAACTGCTGAACTACCGACCTTCCACAGCCTGCAGTTCAGTGTCTTAACCACTTGAGCCACCTTAAGGACTAGCAAACTTTCTTCCAGCATAAATTTTCCTGAATAAGCGTGCCTGCACATGAAAGCTTATATCCAGAATTAAACTTTGTTGGTCTTAAAAGCGCCTCTGGACTCGAACTTTGTTCTGCTGCTGCAAATTTTGTCAGTCTTTAAGGTGCTCCTAGACTCTTGCCCTTTTCCACTTAAAATGGACCGCATTTTAAACCTAGGCCCCCGGTCACAAGGGCCAGATAACGCAGGGGGGGCGTGGCTCTTTGCGCCATCGCGATTTTACGTGATCCGACGTGAGGGGAGAGCGCCGGAGCGATCACACAAAGGAAGTCTGTCAGCGGCCTGTCGCAACCACTGTTCCCTCTAAGCTGAGTTAGAGTGAGCTAGCTCACAGTTTTTTAGCCTCCAGCTCACACATTTTTGTCTTGCATCGATAACACTGTCTAACCATCTCATCCCTTTGCCGTCCCCGTCTTCTTTGACCTTCAGTCTTTCCCAGCATCGGGGTCTTCTCCAGCGAGTGCTCCCTTCTCATTTGGTGGCCAAGGTATTTGTGCTTCAGCTTCAGTCTCTGGTCTTCCAGGGAACAATCCAGGTTGGTTTCTTTTTAGATTGACTGATCTGATCTCCTGGCAGTCCAAGGGACTCTCAAGAGTCTTCTCCAGTATCATAATTTTTTTGAAATATTTTTTTTTAAATCTCAGACAAACAAAAGGAAACGAACAAACATAGATACATGCAATTTAAGGGATTTCATGTACATATTTGTTGTATCTAATATGTTACCTTGTACATTATCTACTTATATATTGTTCATTTTTACCACCATATATTTTTGTATAACTATTTTGCATTAAAGTTAAAAGTTACAGTTAAAAGTATATTTTATAGTCTCTTCCAATAAGGTTATATGTCGATATTGTTTATTTATTATAATCTTCCAACCATTTGTAAAATCTTGCCCATGTATTTTCAAAGTTTCCTTCATCTCGTCCTCTGAGCATTAAAGTTAATTTATCCATCTCAGCAGTTTCAAATACTTTGTTTATCACTTCTTCTTATGAAGAAACTTCATTTTTTCTCCAATATTTGGCATATAATGTTCTTGCTGTGGTTACTACATGTATAATAAGATAAAAATTCTTGTTTTTTACAATTATCTGGCATTATATTCAATAAAAACAATTCAGGTATAAAAGGTATGGTATATTTTAACTCCCGTACCATAATTCTATTATTCGGCGTTCGGCCTTCCTTATGGTCCAACTCTCGCAGCCGTACATTATTACTGGGAATACCATTGCTTTGACCATATGGACTTTTGTTGGTAGGGTGATGTCTCTACTTTTTATTATGCTGTCTAGGTTTCCCATAGCTTTCCTCCCAAGGAGCAGGCGTCTTTTAATTTCATGGCTTCCGTCACCGTCTGCAGCGATAACATGGCTGCACAGAATCTAATTTCTTCCTGAGGCAGCTAAGCTACCCTTGGTCAGATGCAGGTGTTTCAAAAAAGAAACCACTATACATTGAATCTTGCTCCTGTCTGTTGAAAAGCAGTATTTAGACAACTAAGACATTAAGATGGTACTTTTGACATTTCTATCTTGTAAAGGTAAATACTATATCTTAATAACTTTGAAATACATTGATTTATTGTATTGCACTTGACCACCAATGGTTATTGTTCGGATTCAACATAATATGCTTGTTAAAAGTTGTATATTCAAATCTTTTTATATCAATAAAATATATTGTAAAAAAAAAAAAGAAAGAAAGAAACCACTAGGGGAAAATGTTGCGCTCCTGACAGAGGTCTGTTTGGTTGCACCCTTTTAGGTCTTAGCCCTTCACAGCCAGGCTGGGCCACAGGGGCACCAAAGTCCTCTGCAAACCATGTCTGTGAAATTCAAATTCAAGATCTACAAGGGAAAAGCTGGGCTTTGGGCAGTTTGAAGCCCCGGGGAAAAATGTTCAGGTGGGTAGCCATGTTGGTCTGAAGCAACAGAAAGAAGTCTGAGTCCAGTGGCATCTTTAAGACCTGGGGTCTAGCAGCAGTTTCTCCCCATTCCACTGGCCCTGTGACACTATGGGCTCTGCTTTTAGGGGTGCCAGGTCCCCCCTGGCCACTAGTGGGGGGCAGGGTTGCCAGATCCAGGTTGGGAAACTCTTGGAGATTTGGATATAGAGCCTGGGGAGGAGAGGGACCTCAGCGAGGTAAATGCCGTAGACTCCACCCTCCAAAGCATCCATTTCCTCCTGGGGAACTGATCTCTGTCATCTGGAGATGAGCTGGAATTCCAGGGGATCCCCAGGTCCCACCTGGAGGCTGGCATCCCGACCTGCTTTATTTGGGTAATTTTTTTCGTTACGCTATTAATAGTCCACGTTTCTCAGAGGGACTCACAGAGGGACCCAGTACAATCAATAAAATGGGACATTCAGTCAACAATGCAATAGGCTTAGGGTTGTAGAACCAGCCAGAAGTCGGGGGGGGGGCGGGGGAGAGAATAGAACTGAAGCAAAGCCTACGATACATGAAGCTATGAGAAAATTACACAAGGGGATCCAACTTACAGCAAACAATAAGTCAAGGTAAAGGTTTCCCTTGCTCGAAAGCCAGTGGAATCCAACTCTAGGGGGGCGGTGCTCGTCTCCCTTTCCAAGCCGAAGAGCCAGCGCTGTCCGAAGACATTTTCTGTGGTCACGTGGCCGGCATGACTAGATGCCGAGGCTCACGGAAGCAGTACCTCTTTATCTACTTGCAGTTTCTTGCTTTCGAACTGCTAGGTTGGCAGGAGCTGGGGCCAGAGACGGGAGCTCACTCCATCGTGCCGCACTCGGGTCTTGAACTGCCGAAACGACAGACCTTCCGGTCTGCAGTTTCAGCGTCTTAACCACTGAGCCACCGCAGCCCCAATACGCAGTAGTATTAGAGTTGACAACCTCTGGGTGGGGGCTGGAGAGCCCCCGTCATAACCATTCGTCTCCATAGATCATCCTAGATCCCCCATTATTACCACTCATCTCCGTAGGCAGCATAGATCAGTTCATTGGGAGGCAATGGCCACGTTGGAAGGTGGACTCTATGGCATTAGAACCCACTGAAGTCCCTCCCCTTCCCTCCCCCTGACCCCGCCTTCCTCAGGCTCCACCCCCCAAAAAAATCTCCAGGCATTTCCCAACCCAGAGCTGGCAAGCCAGTGTTCCCTCTAAGCTGAGTTAGTGTGAGCTAGCTCACGGTTTTTTAGCCTCCGGCTCACAGATTTTTGTCTTCGCTCAGGAAGGACGGCTCCAGAGCAAACTAATTTATGCAGCAGCCAAATATTCTGGGTATGAGCTTTTGGGCGCAGGCACACTTCTTCACGTGCACACGAAAGCTGATGTTCCCTCTAAGCTGTGGAGTCTAGTGAGCAAAAATACTACTTTGTGAGTTACTGCCATTAAAGTCGTGAGCAAGCGATTTGGCTGCTGCATAAATTAGTTTGCTCTGGAGCCATCCCTTCCTGAGCGAAGACAAAAATGTGTGCGCCAGAGGCTAAAAAACTGTGAGCCAGCTCACACCAACTCAGCTTAGAGGGAACACTGCCCAGAATTAAACTTGGTTGGTCTTAAAAGGTGCCCCTGGACTCCAACTGTGTGCTGTTGCTTCCAACCAGCACGGCTACCCACCTGAATCTATCTGAAGAAGTGTTGCCTGCACACGAAAGTTTATGGCCAGAATAAAAAAAAATGTCGGCCTCAAAGGTTCCGCTGGACTCACACTTTGTTCTGTTGCTGCAAACCAACATGCCTGCCCACTGGAATCGGTTTTGCACAGCTTGCAGAAAGCCAGGAGACTGGGAGCCTTCCTGACCTCCTAAGGCAGGCCACAGTGGAGAAGGCATGTAGGCGGGCCGATGTTGATTTTGCCCATTTGCAGGGGGCCACCTGCAGAAGGCCCTGCTCAGAGGAGCAAAGCTGTCGAGGTGGAGCACGGGGGGGAGAGACACAGTCTCCCAGACATGAGGGTCCCAGGCCACGAAAGGCTACAAGTGTGTGACTGGCCCAAGGTCACCAAGCAAGTGGGGTTTCAGACCTGTGTCCCCCAGTTCCTAGCCCAACACCCTCACCACGACCCCACACTGTCTCTCAGAGTTACATCCTTCTAAATCTGTCGGCTTCAATGGACTTCCTAGGGTGCAGCTCTACTTAGGAGAGCTCGGTAGTACATAGGGTCCAATCAGAAGAAGAAGGAGGAGGAGGAGGAGGAGGAGGA
>NW_015175473.1:76851-88298 GCF_001447785.1 Gekko japonicus
GGAGTCTCAGAGCGGCTTACAAACTCCTTTCCCTTCCCCTCCCCACAACAGACACCCTGTGAGGTGGGTGGGGTTGAGAGAGCTCTGACACAAACTGCTCTTTTTCAAGGACAGCTGTGCCAGAGCTTGTGACTGACCCAAGGTCACATCAGCAGGTGCAAGTGGAGGAGTGGGGACTCAAACCCGGCTCTCCCAGATTAGGGTCCGCGCACTTAACCACTACACCAAACCACTACACTTAACCACTACACCAAACTACACCAGGAAGTGCGGAATTTAGCAAGCAAGATTCCGCAGAGACGAATCCATTTGGCTAACAAGTCCCAGGATGACGTAACCTCTGGAGTACCAGTGGTGGCACAAAGCTCTCAGGATTGCAGCAGTTCTCTTCTGGGTGTGCAGTCAGCTCGTACACCCCTCTTCATCCCATCCTGGTTCTTTTCTCCTGAAGACACATTTATATTCCGCTCTCACAGGAGAAGGGTGGGTTGAGGGGAGTCTCCGTTCCGTACCACGTCCAGCTCCCAGGTTATAGATGACAAACCCCTAAGCCGACCTTCCGAGCGTCCCCAGAATCACAAGAGCTCAGGAGTTGGAACGGCCGGTGAACTAGCTCACGGCAAGCAGGTAAGGAGGGAAACGGGCCCCGGGTTCCGGATCTGAGCGTTTCAAACCCTTTGGATGCAGCAGCCCCAGTTTCTAGATCTTACTGTCTTCTTTGGCCTCCCGTCTTCTTCTATTAACATTTAGTGTTTTTAAATCAACGAGGGCCCAGATGTTTTTGTACGTGTCTATGGTGCTGCAGTTGTATGTGAGGACTTTTACACTGGAGCGAAGGGATATTCTGATCTTTCGCTCGTCGTTTTCTCAGACAAAAAGAAAGAATCCTGATGCATAAATAGTCTCTCAAGCAGAAACCCTCGAACAGACAAAAAGAAAGAATCCTGATGCATAGTCTCTCAAGCAGAAACCCTCGGAAACGGCAGCCACAGTTGCTTCCAGTCAGTAGATGCAATTCAGCCCACCCAATCTGTCTCTTGGCCCTGCACACAGGCGTTCCATGGCATCTTCTCTCGCTATTCACCTCATTTATCCACTTCCTGTCCACCCTAATCCGGCTGTTCCTCAGATCCACCATTTCCTCGCGTTCCTGTTACTCTGGCTATGGCCTGCTCTATACCTTTCCTGCCCCTCAGTCTCCCTGCTCCATACCTTCCCTTCCTTTGGCATCCTTTTCTTAGTTTTCCAGTCCTCGACTACCTCCTACAGACTCAAACGTTCCTCAATTCGATGGCAGCCATTAATCCACAGCCAAACATGCAGATTCCCCTTCTGTCATAGAAGCCGGGTCGCAAAAATCCGCTGCAGACCAACATTCCGTTGCTGCCCATTCCCTGAGAAGCTGGAATATTTGTGAATGTTCCGTGGTATCACATCAGCTCAGCCCACCAGTGTCGGAGGCTTTGCTGCTCTGATAATTAATCTCAGCAAGCCTGATACAAGAATGGCCGTGAAGTAGAAAACGGGATCAAGACAAAATAGAGATGAGATCAGGATACTGAATGAAAGACCACAGGTGAAACAACAGCGAGTCCCTGCAGCACAATGGAGGGTCATCGTCGGGATAGATCAGTGAGGGGGAGAAAGAATTTGAAAGAATCAGAAGTAGATTTTGTCTGGTGCCTGAAATTCAGCAAAGGTGGTGCCAGGCAAAATCACTGAGGCGAGTTCTACAAATGAAGTGCCCCAACGGAGAAGACCCTGCCCTTGGTTCTCACACGCACACCCCAAAAAAATGGCACAAAGAGATTAAATGTTAAGCCACTCATCTGTAGAGCTGCCAATCTCCAGGCAGGTCGTATAGAAAAGAGTGCCACTGTGTTAGGAACAGTGTTCCCTCTAAGCTGAGTTAGTGTGAGCTCGCTCACAGTTTTTTAAGCCTCCGGCTCACACCTTTTTGTCCTAGCTCAGGAAGGATGGCTCCAGAGCAAACTAATTTATGCAGGAGCCAAATTGCTTGCCCACAACTTTAATGCCAGGAGCTCACAAAGTAGAATTTTTGCTCCCAAGACTCCACAGCTTAAGAGGGGGCATTGGTTAAGAATCAGATCCCCCTTTAAGAATTGCATATCTTTGTAAAAATAATATTTGGAAAGATTAATTAATGCTAGATAACCACTATATATATTTGGTATCTTATTCTTTTTTTATCAGCATTTTTTTATTTTTAAAGACATGACAAACATACATGGGGGGAAATTTCTATTCAGATCATAATTTCTATTCAGATCATTCCTTTAACAAGGTAAAGGTAAAGGTTCCCTTGCTCGAAAGCCAGTTGAATCCGACTCTAGGGTTGCGGTGCTCATCTCCGTTTCAAAGCCGAAGAGCCAGCGCTGTCCGAAGACGTTTCCGTGGTCATGTGGCCGGCATGACTAAACGCCAAGGCGCACGGAACGCTGTTACCTTCCCACCGAAGTGGTACCTATTTATCTACTTGCAATTTCTTGCTTTCGAACTGCTAGGTTGGCAGGAGCTGGAACTAGAGACAGGAGCTCATCCCGTCTTGCGGCACCCGGGTCTCGAACTGCTGAACTACTGACCTTCCACAGCCTGCAGTTTAGCGTCTTAACCACTCATGCCTAATTTATCATATCTTTATATATTTCGCCTTATACCATTAAAAATAACCCTTGCAAATATGTCACGTTTATATTTTATATGTCCTTAGCAAGATTTAAATGTCTATATTGTTTACTTAGTATAGTCTTCAAACCAGTTATAAAAGCTTGACGATGTATTTTCAAATGCAGTTTCTGGTTGTCCTTTCAAAATTAAGGTGAGTTTGTCCATTTCCGCTGTTTCCAGGATTTTGTTTAAAATTTCTTCTCTCGAAGGTGTTTCTGTTCTTCTCCAATATTTAGCCCAAGTGGTTAAGATGCTGAACTGCAGGCTGTGGAAGGTTAGTAGTTCAGCAGTTCGAGACCCGGGTTGCCGCATGACGGAGTGAGCCCCTGTCTCTGGCCCCAGCTCCTGCCAACCTAGGAGTTTGAAAGCAAGGAATTGCAAGTAGATAAAGAGGTACCACTTCAGTGGGAAGGGAACAGCATTCCGTGAGCCTTGGTGTTTAGTCATGCCGGCCACATGACCACGGAAACGTCTTCGGACAGCGCTGGCTCTTCGGCTTGGAAACGGAGATGAGCACCGCAACCCTAGAGTCAGACTCGACTGGCTTTCGAGCAAGGGAGACCTTTACCTTTATTCTAGCAGTTGTAGTCAAATACAATATAAGATAGGAGTCTTCTTCTTTTTTACAGTTTTCCGGTAAGATACTCAACAGGAATATTTCTGGAACAAAGGGTACATGGTGGCATCCTTTTCTATACTAGCTATGGGCACCGTGGTCCCCCCCCCCCTTTTTTTTTTTTAGTATATTTAAACCTCCAGGCCGGGCATGGAGTTCTCCTGGGATTTCAGCTGATTTCCAGAATACAGAGATCAGCTCCCCTGGAGGAAATGGCAGCTCTGGATGCTGGACTTGATGGGATTATACCCCGCTGAGGCCCCTCCCCTCCCCAAACCCCGCCCTCCCCAGGCTCCGCCCCCAAATATCCAGGAATTTCCCAAGTAGGAGTTGGCAACTCTGGTCACCAAACTTCAAAAAGGATATTATAGCATTGGGGGAAGTGCAGAAAAGGGCAACTGGAATGATAAAAGGGGTTGGAACAGTTTCCCTATGAAGAAAGGTTCAAACGCTCGGGGCTCTTTAGCTTGGAGAAACGACGGCTGAGGGGGTGACATGATCAGGGTTTACAAGATTATGCCTGGGATAGAGCAGGTTGAGAAAGAAATACTTTTCTCCCTTTCTCACAAGACAAGAACTGGTGGGCACTCCATGAAATTGCTGAGCAGTCGGGTTAGAACAGGATAAAAGGAAGTACTTTTTCACCCAGAGAGTGATTAACACATGGAATTCACTGCCACAGGAGGTGGTGGCAGCTACAAGCATGGATGGCTTCAGGAGGGAATTAGATAAGCATATGGATCAGAGATCCACAAGGTATAGATAGGCTGGGGCAAGTGATGCTCTGTCTTCTTGGTGCTTGGGGGGTAGGGGCAACAGTGGGAGGGCTTCTAGTGTCCTGTGCCCACTGGTGGACCTCCTGATGGCACCTGGTATTTTTGGCCACTGTGTGACACAGAGTTTTGGACTGGATGGGCCATTGGCCTGATCCAACATTGACTTCTCTTATGTTCTTATATGGGAGAAAGCTGGCCTTTAAATACCCTGGTCCTGCACAGTGAAGGGCTCTGTAGGGAATGAAGGGTGCTTGGAAGCAAATGAGCAGTCAGTCTAGACAACTTAATAAAAGGCCAGATTGGTTCCATCGCTGTGACCTGCACAAGCAAAAGCAAGCAATCTTGCCACTGCATTTTGCACAAGATGGAGCATTCGGTCTCCAGGAGCAGTCCCAAGTAGACCAGACTGCAGTAGTCCAGCCAGGATGTGCTTGTGAGTTTCCCAGAGACCGGGAGACCCAGTGTGGTGTAGTGGTTAAGAGCGGCAGACTCTAATCTGGAGAACTAGGTTCGATTCTCCACTCTCCCACTTGAAGCCAGTTGGGTGACCTTGGGTCAGTCACAGTTCTCTCAGCCCCCCAAAATAAACCTAAAAGGTAAAGGTTCCCTTGCTCGAAAGCCAGTTGAGTCTGACTCTAGGGTTGTGGTGCTCATCTCCATTTCAAAGCCGAAGAGCCAGCGCTGTCTGAAGACGTTTCCGTGGTCATGTGGCCGGCATGACTAAACACCAAGGCGCACGGAACGCTGTTACCTTCCCACTGAAGTGGTACCTCTTTATCTACTTGAAATTTCTTGCTTTCAAACTGCTAGGTTGGCAGGAGCTGGAACTAGAGATGGGAGCTCACTCCGTCATGTGGCAACTCGGGTCTCGAACTGCTGAACTACTGACCTTCCACAGCCTGCAGTTCAGCGTCTTAACCACTTGAGCCACCGCAGCTCCAAAAAAACCCTAGCTCACCACAAAAAGAGCTAGAATTTCAGCCTGCCGGACTGTTCTTCCGCTATACTACACCCTCTGCCATGTGATAATTAATTAATTATTCTCAGGGACCTCTGACAGGCCACTGTTGTCTTTGTAAACAAGTGTTTATTGACAAAATCATGGCTGTTGGGATGCCGCTGTAGAAGTCACAGTGCTCAAAGCTCAAAGCTAGAGCAGGGCGTGGCGGGCCCCCAGATCCAATCAACCCTAAACACACAACTGGGCTTGATTTTCTAATCTGCCTTTCTTGCAGAGACTCAAGGTGGAGACTTTAATTCCTCAATTCCTCCCTTTCTTAAAGAGACAGAACCAAACTCACATTGCCAGACCAGTGTTCCCTCTAAGCTGAGTTGGTGTGAGCTAGCTCAGAGTTTTTTAGCCTCCGGCTCACAGATTTTTGTCCTAGCTCAGGAAGGATGGCTCCAGAGAGAACTAATTGATGCAGTAGCCAAATCACGCGCTCACAGTTTCAATGCCAATAGCTCACAACGGCCCCGGTCACATGGGAGGATTTGCCCCGCAAGAGGGATGGCGCATCAAACGGGCACGATCACACCGCAACATCTGGGAAGCGTCACGCACCCGTCCCCGATCCGCCCCTTTGGCCCGTAAACATGCATTAAAAAGGTACTACCCAAAGAGCATTACGTTCCGGATGATGCACGGCAACTCCAGGCGTCTGATCGGAGAAGCACTGGTAACCCGTCACAGTCAGCGCCGTTCCCCATCCCACGCATGCGCACAAACGCACAACGTCCGTTTTGCCGTACTATGCTTGATCGCTTGCCGAAGGCCGGAGCCATGGGGGCGCGTCGGATCGCACTCCCGCAGTTCTTTTTGCTCCAGCTCTACTTTGCCTCCCTTCAGCGGCGCAGTATCCCGCTCGTGTGACTGGGACCCACGTAGAATTCTTCCTCACATGACTCCATAGCTTAGAGGGAGCATTGTTCCAGACCCAACCCCATGTGCACTCCTGTATGTATGGTGACCGGGGGTGTGTGTGTGAAAAAACCTGGTCAAAAGATTCTACATTCATTTTTTTAAAATCACCAGCATGATGTAGTGGTTAAAGTGTCCGATTAGGATCTAGGAAACCTGGGTTCGAATCCCTGCTCTGCCATGGAAGGTGCAACCCAAAGAGTATCACGGGAAAAGCTGGATACAGAAATAAACATAAGCCGTGATAAAAGACCTATGCTACTGCACACAAATATAATCAAACTAGGTCATTTAGATAACAGCAACACAGGGAAAAGGCAAATACAAAATATTTAAGGTAGAGCAACAATAAACAACCGTCAGTTACGGAACCAAACCATTTACAAAGTTAAAGCTATAGCCGATGGAAGATTGGTCCTTGTTCCAAATCAGATTTAAAACGCCAGAAGGTTTACACAACATTTTGATACTGAAACATTAAGATCCCCCTAAAAAAAAATCGCAATATCTTCATAGAACAATTCCTTCAACATAGATGCTTTTGAGAGATTTTAGTGGTGAGAACTTTCTGAGAACAGAACAAAGAACACTTCCACAACCACCTCCACCACTGTGGAGAGGTCTTAATATTTCACTACTGAAAATGTTACATGAACCGTCTGGCATTTTAATTCTGATTTGGAACAAGGACTGATCTTGCATCGGCTGTTAGCTTTGACTTTGTTAACGGCTTATTTCCATAATTGATGGTCGTTTATTGATGCTTTACCTCAAATATTTTGTATTTGCATTTTCACTGTTTTGCCATTCTCTAAATTACACAGTCTGATTATATTTGTGTGTAGTGGCAAAGTTATTTTATCATGTTTATTTTTGTATTCTGCCGTGGAGGCTCGCTGGGTGACCTCGGGCCAGTCGCACGCTCTCAGTCCATCCCACCTCACAAGGTTGTTGTGAGGATAAAACAGAGGAAAGGAAAGTGATGGAAGCCGCTTTGGGTCCCCTTTGGGGTGAAAGACAGGATATAAATAACGAAAATGCATCTGATAAAATAGACAGCATCTATGAGCTAGTAGTTCTCATTCCAATTCAGGATGGAGATTGACGGATAAGGAGAAGGCCAAAAACTGATATAACTCAATTTGAGTGCAAGGTTGACAGTAGAAAAGGTATATTCAGGTTGCTAAAAGCTGTCTAACAGGGGCAGTCTAGAACCCTGGCCAGTTGGGTGTAGTGGTTAAGTGTGCAGACTCTAATCTGGGAGAAACGGGTTTGATTCCCCCACTCCTCCACTTGCAGCTGCTGGCGTGACCTTGGGTCAGTCACCAGTTATCTCAGAGCTGTTCTCTCAGGAGCAGACCCCGAAAGAGCTCTCTCAGCCTCACCTACCTCACAGGGTGTCTGTTGTGGGGAGGGGGAAGGGAAAGGAGATTGTAAGCCACTCTGAGACTCCGAGTGAAGGGCGGGGTATAAATCCAATTTTCTCTTCTCTTCTCTTTCGTGTAGAGGTTAAGTGTGTGGACTCTAATCTGGGAGAACCGGGTTTGATTCCCCACTCCTCCACTAGCACCTGCTGGATGACCTTGGGCAAGCCATAGTTCTGGCACAGCTGTTCTTGATTATGTGGAGAGCCAGTGCGGCGTAGTGATTAAAAGTTGCAGACTAGTAAATGGGAGAGTCAGGTTCGAATCCCCACTTGTGCCATGGAAGCTTGCTGGGTGACCTTGGGCTGTCACACACTCTCAGAGCCAGTTTGGTGGAGTGGTTAGGAGCGTGGACTCTGGGAGAACCGGGTTTGACTCCTCCACATGCAGCTACTGGGCGACCTTGGGCAAGCTGCAGTTCTCTCAGAGCTGTTCTCTCAAGAGCAGTCCTCAAGAAAGGTTATCTTGGAGAAACAACAGCTGAGGGGTGACATGATTGAGGTTTACAAGATTATTCATGGGATAGAGCAGGTAGAGAAAGAGGTACTTTTCTCCCTTTCTCACAATAGAAGAACTCATGTGGGCACTCAATGAAATTGCTGAGCAGTCAGGTTAGAACAGATAAAAAGAAGTACTTCTTCTCTCAAACAGTGATTAACACATGGAATTAAATGCCACAGGAGGTGGTCGCAGCTACAACCATGGACGGCTTCAAGAGGGAACTGGATAAACATGTGGACCAGAGGTCCATCAGTGGCTATTAGACACAAGGTATAGGTAGGAAATCTCAATCTGGGGCAAGTGATGCTCTGTCTTCTTGGTGCTTGGGGGGGGGCAACAGTGGGAGGGCTTCTAGTGTCCTGGCCCCACTGGTGAACTTCCTGATGGCACCTGGTATTTTTGGCCACTGTGTGACAAGAGTGTTGGACTGGATGGGCCATTGGCCTGATCCAACATGGGCTTCTCTTATGTTCTTAACTCTCAGTCTGGGGCAAGTGATGCTCTGTATTCTTGATGCTTGGGGGGGGGGGCAACAGTGGGAGGGCTTCTAGTGTCCTGGCCCCACTGATGGACCTCCTGGTGGCACCTAGTATTTTTGGCCACTGTGTGACACAGAGTGTTGGACTGGATGGGCCATTGGCCTGATCCAACATTGGCTTCTCTTATGTTCTTATGAAAGAGCTCTCTCATCCCCGCCTACCTCACAGGGTGTCTGTTGTGGGGAGAGGAAGAGAAGGAGATTGTAAATCGCTCTGAGATTCCGAGTGAAGGGCCGGATATAAATCCAATCTCCCCCTCCTCATCCTCATCCTCTTCTTCTTCTGCATAACTTGCCTCACAGGATTGTTGTGAGGATGAAATGGAGGGTGGGGAGAAGGTTGTAAGATACTTTGGGTCCCCATTGGGGAGAAAGGTGGCGTATAAATGAATTAAATAATTAAATGTTTCAAGGTGGATGGACTGACATGCCTGCCACCGTTGTCCAGTCTTCTGTCTCTCCCAGCCCCCAATAGTTCTTATGTCGCTGTCATTGTTTCTCTCTGCCAGTTTGGTGTAGTGGTTAAGGGCAGCGGACTCTAATCTGGGAGAACCGGGTTTGATTCCCCACTTCTGCACATGCAGCTGCTGGTGTGACCTTGGGTCGGTCACAAGTTCTCTCAGAGCTTTTCTCTCAGCCCCACCTCCCTCACAGGGTGTCTGTTGTGGGGAGGGGAAGGGAATGAGATTGTAAGCCGCTCTGAGACTCTGAGTGAAAGGCAGGATATAAATCTAACTCTTCTCCTCCTCCTCCTCTTCCTCTTAGTCCCATGGAAAGGGGGAACCACACCAGCCGCCCTGACTTCCTCCTGGTGGGCTTGTCCTCTAAGCCCGAGCAAGAAGGCCCCCTCCTGGCTCTGTTCCTCACCCTGTTCCTGCTGGGGCAACCTGCTGATCATCCTCCTGATCCGCTCCGATGCCCAGCTCTCCTCCACCCCCATGTACTTCTTCCTCAGCCACCTCTCCTTCGTGGACATCTGCTTCACCTCCACCACCATCCCCAAGATGCTGCACAACCTCCGCGTTGGTCGCAAGAACATCGCCTTCGCCGGCTGCATGGCCCAGATGTACTTCTTCATGGCCTTTGCCATCACCGAGAACTTCCTCCTGGGCGCCATGGCCTTGGACCGCTTCGTGGCCATCCGCCAGCCGCTGCACTACTTTTTGCTGATGGACCCGCTCCGACGCCACCTCATGGTGTTCGTCGCATGGGCGCTGGCCCACCTCCACTCCCTCATGCACACGGTCCTGATGTCCCGGCTCTCCTTCTGCGGCCGCCGCCACATCCCCCATTTCTTCTGCGACTTCCAGCCCCTGGTCGTGATGGCCTGCTCCCAGAAGCGCCTCAGCGAGATGCTGAGCTTCTTCGAGGGCGGCACGATCATCATCGGCAACTTCATTCTTATCCTCATCTCGTACGCGTTCATCGTCCAAACGGTGCTCCGACTGCCCTCCGCGCAGGGCCGGAGCAAGGCCTTCCAGACGTGCGCTTCTCACCTGACCGTGGTCATCCTCTTCTACGGCTCTGCCATCGGGGTCTACTTCCGGCCCCTCTCCAGTTACTCTGGGGACAAGGACAAGGTGGCCACTGTCATGTACACGGTAGTGACCCCGATGCTCAATCCGTTCATCTATACCCTGAGGAACGAGGACATGAAAGCCGCCTTCCGCAGAGCGCTGGAGAAACTCCAGGGAAGCCGCCGGATAGGGTTGCCAAATTGACTTACCTCTGCCGGCGGGGGACTTTGTGCTGGCTCCCGGCGCACGCACCACATGCACATCACAGGAAAGTGACGTCATGACACCGGGCACGCTGGGGGTGGGGCACAGCCATTTGAGGGGAAAACGCGTGCCCGGCGTCATGACGTCACTTTCCTGTGACGTGCACGCAGGGGTGGGGTTTCCCCCGGGGTCCGATTCTGCGGTGGCGGAAATCGGGCCTCCAAAGCGGAAGGGAAATCCCCCCCCCAGGGGGATTTGGCAGTCCTACCGCTGGATGTGAAGCCTTGAGGGGAATGACCCTGTGGGGATGACTTCTTGGGGATGGGCGTGACAGGTATTTGTACAATGACATCCTGTGACAGGCAGCCATCTTGGGTTGTCTCACAACATGGAGCAATGAAGGCCCTGAAAACTATATTTGCTGGGTGACTTTGGGCTTGTCACATACTTTCACTTACAGGGTTGTTGTGAGGATGGGGGTGTCAGGTATTTGTATAATGACATACTGTGGCAGGCAGCCATCTTGGATTGTCTCACAACACAAAGCAGTGAAGGCCCTGAAAACTATACTTGCTGGGTGACTTTGGGCCTGTCACGCACTTTCACTCACAGGGTTGTTGCGAGGATAAAATGGGGGAGAAAAGAATTATGTCAGCCATCTTGGGCCCTCACTGAGGAGAAAAGGTGTGGGTGTAAATGAAGTAAATAAATGTTAGCTAGCATACACTATAAATAGGGTTGCCAACCTCCAGATGGTGGCTGGAGATCTCTTGCTATTACAACTAATCTCCAGGCAACAGAGATTGGTTCACCTGGAGGAAATGGCCACTTTGGAAGGTGGACTCTGTAGCATTATACCACATTGAGCCCCCTTCCCTCCCCAAACCCTGCCCTCCTCAGCCTCCACCCCCCAAATCTCCAGTTAGTTCCCAATCTGAAGCTGGCAACCGTAACTATAAAGGAACCACAATTTGTGCTCTTCAATTATCCAGCATCCCCCCCTTTGCCCTTTACAATTTAAACTTTGATATATTTATTGTTTCCTTCATTTTAGAATTCCTTTATTCCACCAAACTGAACCAACAGGGTTGGGGTGGGGTAGGGTTGCCAAGTGGATCTTCGCCGGGAGTGGGGGGCTCCCGGCCGGCGTCTGGTGCGCGCGCACGCCACACGCACATCACCCGGAAGTGACGGGAGGACGCCAGGCACGCTGGGGGCGGGGCCACGGCCATACAAGGGCCTGGCGTCCTCCCGTCACTTCC
>NW_015175473.1:93161-93934 GCF_001447785.1 Gekko japonicus
CAGACCATAGACACTTTGACTTCAGAAAGCAGATAATTTACTTCAATCTTGTCAGGCTGAAGAAAATTCATTTCAAACAGACGGGTCTCCTCCCAGAGTTTAAACGCAACAGCAGCCCTGATATTCCGCTAGAGAAAAATCTCATATAGAGAGCCTTCCACAGCCTGCAGTTCAGCGTCTTAACCACTTGAGCCACCACAGCTCCTATTGCCCCTTAGCAACTGATATTTAAAGGTGCCACTACCTGTGACCATGAAGGTTCCAATTTATCATCATCATCATCATCATCATCATCATCATCATCATCATCATCATCATCATCATCATCATTAAATTTATATCCCGCCCTCCCCCGTAGGGCTCAGGGCGGCTCACAAGGCAAGAAATCTTGCTGATAAAAACATCAAATAATTTAGTACAATTAAAAACATAATATACAATTTAACCCTCTCCAACATTAAAATACTCAAACAACAATTCATCCATTTCGGAATCTCAGAGAGGACAACCGTAACCACAAACCAGACATCCCCGGTAGGCATTTCATAATAGGTGTTAAAACAGATGTTGCGGTGCTCATCTCCGTTTCAAAGCCGAAGAGCCAGCTCTGTCCGAAGACGTTTCCGTGGTCATGTGGCCAGCACGACTAAGCACCAAGGCGCACGGAACGCTGTTACCTTCCCACCGAAGTGGTACCTATTTATCTACTTGCAATTTCTTGCTTTCGAACGGCTAGGTCGGCAGGAATTCTTTTCCTAGGGCCAAACCAAAAC
>NW_015175473.1:94192-151790 GCF_001447785.1 Gekko japonicus
GAACTCCAAAGCTTGCAGGCCACTTCGAGAATCGGGGCGTGCAGGGGGGGGGTGTTCCGAATGGCAGTATTGTTTCATCTCTCAGGAACATCCAGGGTCAGATTTCACCGGGAGTTTCACTTGAGTTCGGCAAAGGGACTTGAGTCTGGACGGAATGGGAGTTGGCCGGTTTGGAGAAGCAAGGTATGGTTGGAATTCCACTCTGGTCGCATCCTCTTCTCTCCTTCCCCCCCTCCCCCTTCCATCAGCGCTAATTGGCTCTTCTGATCTAATCTGGTCTGAATGTTAATGAGAAGCAAGCAGGGGGGGTGGGAGAGCGCTCATGGCTCCCCTCTCCCTACACAATGGCCCATCTCCTTCCCTTCCCAATGGCCCTTTGATATTCATGGCTGGAGGAGCCCACCTCCTGCTGGGCACCACAGGAGAGATGAAACAATGGAGGTTGACTTGCCCCGAGGGCCCCCTCCAAGAAGAGTTCTGCTTTAAGAAAAATACCCTTCTGTCCACCTAAGATGGACCAGTGGGATCCTCCTAAACACATACCCCCCTTAAGACGGTAGATGGCTCCATGAATGGCCAGGAGAATCTTAGCAGGATGGATACTTAGTTGGGAGACCACCAGGGAAGTCCAGGGTTCCTCCACAAAGGCAGGCGTGAATGGACTGGCTCTTGAGGGCACCTTCCACCTCCAGCCTGAACCCCCTGCCCTGGGTGGCCGGGGCCGTGTCGATCTCATCAGATCATAGAAGCTAAGCAAGGCGTGAATGGACTGGCTCTTGAGGGCACTTTCCACCTTCAGTCTGAACCCCCTGTCCTGGGTGGCCCGGGCTATGTCGATCTCATAAGATCATAGAAGCTAAGCAGGGTCGACCCCGGTTGGTACTTGGATGGGAGACCACCAAGGAAGTCCTTTGCTCCCTCTAAGCTGTGGAGTCTTGCGAGCAAAAATCCTACTTGGTGAGCTACCGGCATTAAAGTGGTGAGTGAGCCATTTGGCTGCTGCATAAATTGGTTTGCTCTGGAGCCCTCCTTCCTGAGCTGAGACAAAAATGTGCGAGCCAGAGGCTAAAAAACTGTGAGCTAGCTCACACTATCTCAGCTTAGAGGGAACACTGCAGTCAGCAGATGGCAAACCAGCTCTGTTCAAGGAGGCTGAAGCTGGTTCTTCATTCGCAGTGCCTTCGTCATTCCTTATCTGTGACTTATTCGTGAAATCATGCAGAAACACTGAGGAGAGTTGGAAAGCTCTGGACGCCAAACTAAGGTCTAGACCACCGCATATCATATACCGCCACGTTCAGGGGACTCTCCCCTTCAAGAAAATATATCCAGTTTCCAGGTCCAAAGCACGGTTCTTGTGCCAGTTGCTCCATGGTGCAGTGCCCCCAGGACAATCACGCAAGCAGACACCGGGGCCAGGCTGCAACCCCCCAGGATATTTGGACCACCCCAAATGACACATCATTACACTCTGGGGACTGTCCTCTCCAAGGGGACATAAAGCACTGCCTGGTCCAAACACTGGTTCTGGCCCCAGACCCTTCTTTTTGGAGTGCATCCATGATGACACTATTTCTAAGGAGATTTCAATAAGGAACTGCTTGCCCTTTACAACCCAAAAGAAGGTTTGGACCACCACACTTCATACACCCTCATGGTCAGCAGCCTCTCCCCTTCAAGGGGACATTTGTTGTGTTCATCTAATGCCTTGAAAACCCTACAGGGTTGACCTACGTTGGCTGGCTCTTGATGGCACCTTTCACCTCCAGGCTGAACACACCGTCCTGGATGGTCCAGGCGACACCGATCGCATCAGATCATAGAAGCTAAGCAGTTCTTGGCTAATATTTGGATGGGAGACCACCAAGGAAGTCCAGGGCAGCTATGCAGAGGAAAGCAAACCTGTTCATCTCTTGCCTTGAAAAAATAGGGTCGCCATCAATGCTCCCTCTAAGCTGGAGAGCCAGTTTGGTATAGTGGTTAAGTGCACGGACTCTAATCTGGGAGAACCGGGTTTGATTCCCCACTCCTCCACTTGCAGCTGCTGGTGTGACCTTGGGTCAGTCACAAGCTCTGGCACAGCTGTCCTTGAAAAAGAGCAGTTTGTCTCAGAGTTCTCTCAGCCCCTCCCACCTCACAGGGTGTCTGTTGTGGGGAGGGGAAGGGAAAGGAGTTTGTAAGCCGCTCTGAGACACCTTTGGGTAGTGAAGGGCAGGGTATAAATCCAATCTCTTCTCTTCTTCTTGTGAGCAAAAATTCTACTTTGTGAGCTACTGGCATTAAAGTTGTGAGCGGGATATTTGGCTGCTGCATAAATTAGTTTGCTCTAGTGCTGTCCTTCCTGAGCCGAGACAAAAATGTGTAAGCTAACTCAGCTTAGAGGGAACACTGGTCGCCATAAGTCAGCTATGACTTCATGGCACTTTCCACTGCTACCAAAGCAGAAGATCTCCACTTGTGGAAATAGTCCCCAATGTGTCTATGCAAAGCTCTGAAGCCCCTGGAGTCTTCTACTCCTTAGTCAAGACATGGGCGGGCTGAATACACCCATCCTCAGCGATCCGCATTGAGTCTCATCGTACTTATGGGAATGTACAGTTTATTACATTTGTTCTTCATTCTTCTTTCAAAGGACTCAAGGGTACAATCTAGGGTTGCCAGGTCAACTTACCTGGCCAGCAGGGGTTTCCCAACATCCTTCTGGGAGACCAGAAGTGATGTTCGCATTTTTGGGACTACTTTTGGTTTCAGGGCTACTTCCAGTCGGGGGCGACACTCTGGTTTTTGGGGCAAAATTCTATGGTAAATTTGGCTTCAAAACATAGAGTTTTGCCCAAAAACCAGATCGTCACCCCCAACCAGAAGTAGGCCTGAAATTGGAAGTAGGTAGGGTTGCCAAGTTGACTCACCCCTCGGAGCAGGGGAGCCTCGCCGCGGTCCGGGAGTTCGGAATGGACATGCTGCGTGCTCACGTTGGGGGCGTGGCCCACATCGTCGGGGGGGAACCATACGGAAATCGGGCCTCCGAAGCGGGGGATTCCCTGCCCCCCCCGGGCCCATTGGCAACCCTAGAGGTAGGCCTGAAAAGGTCAGTTGGGACAGGATTTTCCCCCAGCTGGCCAGTGGTGGGCAATAGCGTACAAAAGCAGGGATTCCCCCGCTCCCACTTGGGGGCTGTCAACTGTAGGACAATTTCACCTTTTCCCTTCACAACAACCTTCAAAGTACATTAGGTCTGAAAGGGAGTGATAGCTCACGATCGCCGAGTGAGCTTCATGGTAGTGCAGGGTTTGGAACCAGGTGTTTAACAAGTGTTTAACATAAGAGCACAAGAGAAGCCATGTCGGATCAGGCCAATGGCCCACCCAGTCCAACACTCTGTGTCACACAGTGGCCAAAAGCCAGGTGCCATCAGGAGGTCCACCAGCGGGAACCTCCTGCAAAGCCTACAAAGTGGTGGTGAAACACGTCGTCCAGTTTCATCGAACTTATGGCAACCCTGTAAAAGTTTCCAAGGCAAGAGACGTTCAGAGGTGGTTTGCCATTGCCTGTCTCTGCATAGCAACAATGGACATCCTTGGTGGTCTCCCATCCAAGTACTAACCAGGGTTGACTCTGCTTAGCAGCCGAGATCTGACAAGATCACACTAGCCTGGGCCATCCATGTCAGGGTCTACAAAGAGATGGAGCTACAGTTAAGCCATAAGAGGTGGCTGCACTAGAAGATCTTAGGCTCATTATCCAATAGGAATGGGGACGGACCTGTCTGGTCAGTGCGGAGGGGCATTATAGACAGGTGATAGCACATATTGCACTGGGGGATGAGCAAGTGACTGACCTCAAATGCCTTTAATATAAATGCATTGACCTAACGGGTGCACACTCCAATGCATCTGAAGAAGTGAGCTGTGACTCCCAAAGAGCTTATCCTGGAATAAATGCTGCTAGGTGCCACTGGACTCCTGCTTTATTTTGCTGCTACAGACAACACAGCCACCCATCTGGATTTAGCAAATAAGACCTAGCAGTTCAAGAGCAAGAAATTGCAAGTAGATAAATAGGTACCACTTCGGTGGGAAGGGAACAGCGTTTCGTGCGCCTTGGTGTTTAGTCATGCCGGCCACATGACCACGGAAACGTCTTCGGACAGCGCTGGCTCTTCGGCTTTGAAACGGAGATGGCATCGCAACCCTAGAGTCGGATTCGACTGGCTTTCGAGCAAGGGAACCTTTACCTTTACCTTTACCCCAATTTAGAAAAAAAAATCTTTCCTGGTGCCCGCCAGGAGTTTTTAGGAAATGAGTGGGGGGCAGATGGGCCATGGGAGATTTGATTGGCCGTGCAGGTTTTTAAAAATGTTGTTTTGGCATCAACCGCCACCACAGCACAAGGATCTTGAATATGTAGCTGAAGGTAAACAGTGGCAGCCATAGGGCTGCCAAGTGGGGGCGGGTAAACCCCTGCTTTGGAGGCCCGATTTCCGCCGCTGCGGAATCGGGCCCCGGTGGGAACTCCGCCCCCCGGAGCACAGCATGGCTGTGTCACCAGAGGTGACGCAACCACATCAATCACGTTTGGGGCGTGGCCCCAATCAATCGTCGGAGGGAAAACTCTATGGTTTTCCCTCCGACGATCGGGGCCACGCCTTCAACGTGATCGACGTCTTCGGACGGCTCCCGGAGCCCGGCGAGGCTCCCCCGCCGGTAAGCAAAATAGACTTGGCAACCCTAGGCAGCTATTTTATGGCTCACTCTGCCTCACGTGGCAGCTGTGTTATGGCAGCCATGTTGTGGATGCGTCGACCATGCCGTGTCAGAATTCCAAAGGGGCCCACATGTTCCGAAAAGGTTGGGGACCCCTGAAATAAGGTATCAGGTGCCCATATTTATTGATTTCACAGATGTCTATCTGAAATTTGGAACAATAAACCTCTTGGGCTGCCAGATCAGAAGATCCATTTGGTGTGTCTGGCTTAGGCCGAAGTCCACCATCTTGTGCCCACTTACTTGGGAAGAAGCTCCATTAAACTAATGGGGACTGCCTCGTGAGTAAACGGGCAGGCTGTAGCTATAAACCATTCCCTTCAGAAGCACCCCCATCCCTCCTTAAGCTGCCTTCCGGAACGCTTGCTTCTCCTCCCTAGGTGAAGTGAGGAGATGCTCATGGGGAACTCTCCTGTGTGGGTGAAGCTCACGGTAACTGCACTCACACAAAAATCTCCTTTGATGTATAATCTGGTAAAGAGTTTCCAATATTTCTGGATGTGTGTCATCGGCCAATTGATTAAAACCAAACCAGATTATAACATCAACTGAGATTTTTATGTGAGTGCCGTTACCTTGAGAAGATATCCACGGCCTGCTCTAGAAATTCACATCATACCACACAATAGTTGAGATAACAACACCTGGTCAGGACCAATGTTCCCTCTAAGCTGTGGAGTCTTGTGAGCAAAAACTTTACTTTGTGAGCTACTGCCTTTAAAGTTGTGAGCAAGCAATTTGGCTACTGACCAGTGTTCCCTCTAAGCTGAGCTAGTGTGAGCTAGCTCACAGTTTTTTAGGCTCCAGCTCACAGATTTCTGCCTTAGCTCAGGAAGGAGGGCTCCAGAGCAAACTAATTTATGCAGCAGTCAAATAGCTTGCTCACAACTTTAATGCCAGTAGCTCACAAAGTAGAATCTTTGCTCACAGCTCAGAGGGAACATTGGTCAGGACTGATGTATTGTGTTTTCTGAATGTGAGTCTTTTTGGAAAAGTTTGTATTATCGACCACTGAGGAAGGCCAGGCTGAAACGCATACGGTCTTGTGTTGGTCATTTGACACGTTCATCAACTTTGTATTATCAACTTTGTATGAATCTGAAGAAGTGAGCCGTGACTCACGGAAGCTCGTGCCCTGCCACATATTTTGTTAGTCTTTAAGGTGCTACTGAACTCTTGTTCTTTTCTGCAACTTTTTACTTTTTTAATTATTTATTTTATCTATTTCCTTCCATTTCTATCCCGCCCTCTCCGCAAAGCAGGCTCGGGGTGGGTTCCAACCTATAATAACCTGCTGAGTGCAGATTCATATAATAAAAACAGAATAACAATAACTTTGTATGTGACATAATTACAGCTTATGTCAAGCTTATTCTGGTTTCGTGTAGTTTGATATTCGGGCCCGATATGTTTTTATCTTTGCCGTCGTGTACACCTTATAATGAATATTTACTTTGATATTATTTTATTTGATGTAGGTTAATCCTAAAAGAAATCAACCCTGACTGTTCCCTGGAAGGCCAGATAATGAAACTGAAGCTCAAATACTTTGGCCACCAAATGAGAAGGGAGCACTCACTGGAGAAGACCCTGATGCTGGGAAAGATTGAAGGTCAAAGAAGACGGGGACGGCAAAGGATGAGATAGTTAGACAATGTCATAGATGCAACGAACATGAAATTGAGCCAGCTTCAGAGGACGGCGGAAGACAGGAGGGCCTGGCGGGAGCTGGTTCATGGGGTTGCGAAGAGTCGGACTCGACTGTGCGACTGAACAAAAAAAAAACAACCCTTGCTGTAGTTTCCCTCTAAGCTGAGTTAGTGTGAGCTAGCTCATAGTTTTTTAGCCTCTGGCTCACACATTTTTGTCTCAGCTCAGGGAGGATGGCTCCAAAGCAAACTAATATATGCAGCAGCCAAATCGCTCGCTCACAACTTTAGTGCCAGTAGCTCACAAAGTAGAATTTTTGTTCTCAAGACTCCACATTAAGAGGGGGCATTGGTTTCCATATATTTCAGGTTGAGTTTATTTCCCCTTTTTCCTTTGCTTCTTTCGGAAGTCTCCTGTACCCCAAAGGGAAGGGGGCGAGAGCGAAGATGGGGATATAGGCGGACTTGCTCAGCCTTTGGGTGTAACTCTGGATCTCAACCCTCTTCATCCCCCCCACCCCCAAAAAATCTAGCCTTTGACTCTTGTTTGTTTCCCTCCTTCCTCAATTTGCAAATGAATTTCAGCCTTGAAGGCCAAATTCCTGCATATCAGATGGCCAGGGGCAGGGGGGTGGAAAGTTGTGAGGAAAAATACCGACTCCCCCAGGGAGACCGATCTCTCCCTGAGCACCAAACCTGTTAGAACTGGCTGCTTCGGTTCCTCTTTCAGAGACAGGCCTCACAACTGAGTTTCCAGGCAGGCAAGCCACCCTCCCCTCCCCATTCTAAACCTCACTAAATTCCATTCCACCAGGTAAGTGATATGCAAAAGAGGCCGAGAGAACTAACAAACTTGACTGACCTGTGAGAACAGGGACAATTTAAGGGCGCTCTTCTTGTGCCCATAGATAAGACCCCACCCAGGTCTCTCATAACAGTGTTGCACAGTGGTCGGAGTGTCAGACTAGAACTTGCCAGGTGATTTTACAGGTCTTTTTAAATTTACACCCACCTTTCAGCCCAATGGGGACCAAAAGGGGTTTACATTAGCCTCCTCTCCTCTGTTTTATTTAGGGTTGCCAGCCTCCAGGTGGGGCCTGGAGATCTTCCGCTTTTACAACTGATCTCCAGTTGACAGAGATCAGCTCCCCTGGAGAAAATGGCTGCTTGGAAGGGTGGAGTCTATGGCACTGTACCATGCTGAGGCCCCTCCCCTTCCAAAACCCCTCCCTCTTCTGGCTCCACCCCCAAGGTCTCCGGTATTTTCCAACCCAGACCTGGCAACCCTAGTTTTATCCTGACAATTATCCCAGGAGTTAGATTCTGGTGGGTAGCTGTGTTGTCTGAAGTCACAGAACAAAGTTCGAGTCCAATGGCACCGTTAAGACCAACAAAGTTTAATTCTGGGTACAAGCTTTTGTGTGTACCCACACTTATTTAGATTCAGGTGGGTAGCTGTGTTGTCTGAAGTCACAGAACAAAGTTCGAGTCCAATGGCACCGTTAAGACCAACAAAGTTTAATTCTGGGTACAAGCTTTTGTGTGTACCCACACTTATTTAGATTCAGGTGGGTAGCTGTGTTGTCTGAAGTCACAGAACAAAGTTCGAGTCCAATGGCACCGTTAAGACCAACAAAATAATTTTATTGAAGAGGTTCTGGGACCCTCTTTTTTCCCTGCTAAAAGATAAATGAATTTTGTCATCAAGAAACTTGTCAATTTCCTTTCCCTCTTTTGCTTTTTAAGAGCACCCGTGAGACTGGAAAAAAGGGGTAAGATGTATAACTTGAGGGACCAGATCTCCCCAACTGATAGGTGTGTCAGCCTCCAGGTGGGACCTGGGGATCCAGAGTCCAGACTACAGAGATCAAATGGATGCTTTGGAGTGTGGACTCCCTGGCATTGTACCCCACCAAGGTCCCTGTCCTCTCCAAACTCCATCTCCACATCTCCAGGAGTTTCCCAACCTGGATCTGGCAACCCTTCCTCCCCATCCCTCATCAGTGAACTGAGAAATGCCAGCTGGTAAAGCTATGGCTGAGGAAGGATTGGAACCCAGATCTCTCACAACCAAACCCACAATGCTTTCTAGTGGTCCCTGCTGGTTCTCAGTAACGGAGTAATTCTGAGCTGCCTCAAGCAGTTAAGAATATAAGACTATAAGAAGAACCACCGGCCCATCTAGTCCAGCATCCCGTCTCACGCAGTAGCCAACCAGTTCCTCTGGAGGAATAACAACAGGGGGTAGAGGCTGAGGCCTTCCCCTTTTGTTGCCTCCTGGCTCTAGGATTCGGAGGTTTAGTGCCCCTAAATGTGGAGGTTTCCTTTAGTCATCGTGACTGGCAGCCGCAGATGGATCGACCCTCCATGAAATTATGTAATCTAGTTTTAAAGTCATCTATGATGGTGGCTACCACAACATCCTCTGGCTGTGAATTCCACATTTTAATCACTTGTTAAGTAAAGAGCTGCGGTAGCTCAAGTGGTTAAGACGCTGAACTGCAGGCGGTGGAAGGTCAGTAGTTCAGCAGTTCGAGACCCGGGTTGCCGCACGACGGAGTGAGCTCCCATCTCTAGTTCCAGCTCCTGCCAACCTAGCAGTTCGAAAGCAAGCAATTGCAAGTAGATAAATAGGGACCACTTCGGTGGGAAGGTAACAGCGTTCCGTGCGCCTTGGTGTTTAGGCATGCCGGCCACATGACCATGGAAACGTCTTCGGACAGCGCTGGCTCTTCGGCTTGGAAACGGAGATGAGCACCGCAACCCTAGAGTCGGACTCGACTGGCTTTCGAGCAAGGGAACCTTTACCTTTTTACATCTTGTCTGTCCTGTATCTACTGTCCACCAGCTTCACATAGGGTGCCCTCAAGTTCTAGTCCTTTGGGAGACCGAGGTCTCTGACCACTCTTTCTCCGTCCATGCATAATTTAATAAACTATCAAGTGCCCCCTCAGTTTTCTTTTTTTATTCAGGCTGTTCAGCCTCTCCTCATAGGGAAGGGGCTCCAACCGCCTAATCATCTCGGTTGTCCTCCTTCGTACTTTTTCCAGCTCCATAATGTTCCTTTTGAGCTTACAGTGACCAACTATACACTGTATTCCAAATGAGGCAGCACCATAGATCAATACAGGGGTTTTGTAATACTGGAGGTCTTGTTTTCTGTCTCTTTACTAATAACCCCAAGCAGAGAGTTTTGTCTTGTTCACTGTTAAAGCACACTGAGGAAACATTTTCATTGAGCTATCCCCTACGCCCTCACGGTCTCTTTCAAGTTTCAGCAGGCTCAGACTCCATCAGCATATACTTAAATTTGCGGGGGGGGGTGTTATCCCAATGGTTATCCCACCGTACACTTACCTATATTGAACTTGGTTTCACACATTGTTACCCACTCACCCAATTTAGAGAAATCCTCCTGGAGCTCTTGGTTTTCACCATCCTGAACGATTTTGTGTCATCTGCCAACACATGGGCCACCACACTGCGCTCACCCTCCGTTCCAGATCACTTAGGAACAAATTAAATAGTACTAGCCCCGATACCAATCCTTTTGGGACCCCAATGTTTACTTCCCTCCACTGCAAAAACTGTTTATTCCTGCTCTTTGCTTCCTGTTGTTTCACCAGTTTTAAATCCATAAGAGAACCTGTCCTCTTTCCCCATGATTGCTAAGCTTAGCCCCCAGTCACACGGAGAATTTGCCACACAAAAGGCCCGAATGCTGGGCGGATTTTCAGGGCGCGATCACACCGCAACACCTGGCAAGCGTAGCGCACCCATGGCCAACCCGTGGCGTGCCACCGAAGATGTGCAGTTAAAAAGTACCTGCAGAGATCTACTAGCAAATGGTTTGCCACGGGCTGCAGGCGGACTTGTTCGGTGTGATCGCGCCGGCGTGCGCCTATTCCCTCCGGCCGTCCTCTTTGCAGCGCGCGCCAAAGGACAAAACCCCAGTGCGCCACTGTCGCGTCAGATCACATAATGGCAGATCAGAATGCGACAACGCAAATAGCCACACTTCCACCGCGCGTTTTCTAGCACGTGTTAGTTATCTTCTAAAAAGTCTTTTGAAAGTCCAAGTATATAATGGCTACTGGGTCACCTGTTGTCTACCTGCTTGACCACTTTCACAAAGAATTCCAAAGGGTTAGTGAGGTGGGACTTCCCTTTGCAGAAGCCATGCTGATGCTCCTCTATGTACTTACTATTTTTCATCCTCAACAACAGTTTTTACTAATTTACCTGGGACATACGGCTAATTGGCCTGGAGTTTCCTGGTTCCCCTCTTATATGCCCAGAGCAATGCCAATCGCCACTTTGGGGTCAGGGAGGAATTTTCCTCCAGGCCAAGTTCACTCAGGGATGGAGGGGGTTTGCCTTCCTCTGGATATAGAGCAAGGGTCACTGGGGGACAGCTGTGAATTTCCTGAATTTTTTGGATTGTGTAGGGGGTTGGAGTAGATGACCCTAGAGGTACCTTCCAGCTCTATGTTTCTACATTTCTAATCTTTGATACGCTGCGGTCCTCTGGTCCAGAGGTTGAATTAGTGACAAGTTAATATACTGATGAGTAGATCAACAATGTCACATTTGAGTTCCTCAAGCTTGGGCCAGTGACAGTCACAGTCTCTCACCCTGGCCTACCTCACAGGGCTGTTATGAGGACAAAATGGAGAAGAGGACAATGATACAAGTCGCTTTGGGTCCCCACTGTGGAGAAAGGTGGGGTATAAACAAATGGAATAGAGGAAATAAAATTAAGAACCCTTGAGTGTATGGCCTCTGCACCTGGAGACTTAACTGGTTTTTAATTTGCCCAATAGTCCTATAACTTCATGTCTCAGTACCTTAATTTCATTGCTTCTGGAACTATGGCGTAGGAATGCTCTAAATAAATATGAAATATAATCTGAACCAATTGTGGCTGTAACACATTTGCTCTGGGATCAACTGGGCAATACAAGCCGAATCCTGTGGTGGATCTTTAGCGTAAAAATTGGTTTCTAAGAGAATCAAAAATTGCCATTGTCCTTAATTGGGAGTGCATAGCATCACATTGAACTTGAAGGTGAAGGTGAAGGTGAAGGGGATCAGGCAGGTTCCCCAAAACCATGGGCAAGCGTTGCTCAGAAATTTAAAACCAAACATAAATATTTCCTGCCTCCAACTTCCTCACCTTTGCGCTGGAGCCATTTTCTATGTCAAGATCTCTTGGAAGTCCTACAAAATGGCCGCCACTCTGAGGCTCTGACACAAAATCCCAACACAGAGCTTCAGCGTTTAAAAATTAACTGAGGGAGACGCACACAAAGGGAATGAAGATAAGGATCAATCTAGCCCCCAAAGGATCCTATCTCCGCTGACAAGGTTTTAATCCCCTGTGAGGAAAGTGAATCACAAAGGGTTCTCTTTTGTGTTGTTAAAAATATTAAACATCCTAAATGAGCTCAGTAAACACGCTGCCCCCCAACTACCACCACCAGCCCCACACATTACCAAGTATTATCTTCACCTTAGTACAAAGTTTGAGTCTAGTGGCACCTTTAAGACCAACAAAGTTTAATTCTGGGTATAAGCTTTCCTGTGCATGCACACGGAAACTATTTTAGGAAGCATCAGCAAAGAAGTTCAATTAGGACCGAAAACAGAAGTTAACACTCAGGAAGGTTATGCATAATGGCTGGGAAACTTGGTTAAAGTGAGAGACTCCAAGTGCTTCCCTTGGCTGTGTTGGAAAAGACAGAACAAACACCAGAGATGATTGGATTGGGGCTGGGGAGGGTGAGTCACCTTTGCCTGAATGGTGAGAGAATTGACACAAAGAGCCGAGCAATAAAGAGGACATGAGTCACTCCCCAGACCATCTTCTGTCCCACCCTTGGCCAACAGCTTAATTAATGATCTATGGACACAAAGATCAGGAAATCCCCAGGGAATCTGCTCAGCCCATCCAGCCGCCCAGGGTAATGAATTCGCCCAACAGCTGGGGTGGGGTGAAGGTCTAGACTGGTGGAAATCCATCTAAGCCTTCTGGAAATCAATGGCAGCTTGAGAGCTTTATTGGTACAAGGCCAGTGTCTCCCAACCAGAGACGCAACTTCTCGATGTGGGAGGGAACCCACAAACAGACCCAGTTTGGTGTCGGGGTTAAGTGCGCGGACTCTAAACTGGGAGAGCCGGGTTTGATTCCCCACCCCTCCACTTGCACCTGGCTGGATGACCTTGGGCAAGCCATAGTTCTGACGAGAGCTGTCCTTGAAAGGGCAGTTTCTGTCAAGAGCTCTCTCAGACCCACCTACCTCACAGGGTGTCTGTTGTGGGGAGGGGAAGGGAAAGGAGTTTGTAAGACTCCAAGTGAAGAGCGGGGTATAAATCCAATCTCCTCCTCCTCCTCCTCTTCTTCTTCAGAATCAATACTGATTGATGGATTGACTGATTGATTAGCTTCATTCATACCCCACTTATGTCTCCAATGGAGACCCAAGGCGTCTCACAAGGTAGACTTCCCTATCTCCAGGTGCTAGCTGGAGATCTCCTGGGATTAAAACTGATAGATCACCTGGAGAAAATGGCTGCTTTGGAGGGTGGACTCTGTGGTACTGGACCTTGCTGAGGTCCCCTCCACAAACCCCGCCCTCCCGAGGCTCCACCTCCCAAATCTCCAGGTATTTCCGAACCCAGATCTGGCAACCCTATCACAACATCATTCTCCTCTTCTCCGTTTTATCCTCACAACAACCCTGTGAGGTAGGTTAGGCCCAGAGTGTGTCTAGGCCAAGGTTACCCAGTGAGCTTTCAAAGCAGAGTGAACTGGAGTTCCCCAGAGTATTGCCTGACACCGCAAGCAATGCTCCCCCTAAGCTGTGGAGTCTTGTGAGCAAAAAATGTACTTTGTGAGCTACCGGCATTAAAGTTGTGAGCGAGCGATTTGGCTACTGCATCAATTAGTTTGCTCTGGAGCCCTCCTTTCCTGAGCGAAGGCAAAAATGTGTGAGCCGGAGGCTAAAAAACTGAGCTAGCTCACGCTGACTCAGCTTAGAGGGAGCACTGACTGTACATGCTACCATCTCGGCTCAGCAGAAGAGACAAATTAGATTTGCATCTGAAATATTAGACTGTGGAGGAGTTCAATTTCAGACCAAAAGTTTGTATTCTGGATCCCAGTGGATCTGGCAGGTGAAAGGAGAACAGGAATTTCATGCCTCCTTTCCCCCAAAATAGAATCTACTGTGGTGTGTCATTGCTAGGGCTGCCAATCTCCAGGTGGTGGCTGGAGATCTCCTACTTTTACAACTGATCTCCTCTCTCCAGGCAACGGAACTCAGTTCCCCTGGGAGAAAATGGCTGCTTTGGAAGTTGGATTCTATGGCCTTGTGCCCCAAACTCCACCTTCCTCAGGCTCCACCCCCAAAATTTCCAGGTATTTCCTAACCTGGAGCTGGCAACCCCAGTCATTAGACACAAGGGGTTGGGAGCAAATTCCAGATTTGGCTCCCAAGTCCCAGCTGTGGCTCTCCCTAGCATAGGTCCTGGGCAAGACAGTAATTTTTGTATTCAAGGCAAGAATACATTTCTTTCTGCTTAAGGAACAGGAAATCTTTCCTTCACTGATTGAGGTGGGTAGTCGTGTTGGTCTGAATCAACAGAACAAAGTTTGAGTCCAGTGGCACTTTTGAGACCAACAAAGTTTAATTCCGGGTATAAGCTTTCATGTGCATGCATCTGAAGAAGTGTCCATGCACCCAAAAGCTTATGCCCAGAATTGAACTTTTTGGGTCTTAAACGTGCCACTGGGTATCTGAAGAAGTGTCCCTGCACACAAAAGTTTATATTCAGAACTAAAATACCATTTTTGCCTGAAATATTATTACTAAACATATTTACAAAGGAGTTTGATAAAGGTGATAGATATTTGATAGTACATTTATCTGCGGCAGCAAGAATATTATATGCAAAATATTGGAAACAAATGGAAACACCAAAGAAGCAAGAAGATGTGAATAAACTGTTGGAGACGGCTGTAAATGACAAACTGTCATCGTTGATGAGAGGGACAACAGACTCAACATTTCAAAAGATGTGGGAAAAAATGTATGATTGGTACAATATAAATGCATAGCTTAAAGTAATGAAAGTCTTGGTATTATTAATCTCTTTTAGTTAAACAGAAACTACGGTAAAAAGATAAGAGTCTACAGAAACTTAAGCAAACTTATAGAAATTCTTTAAATATGGTAATAGAGTAATAAGAAAATATACTGATCTCTTTGTATGTTTTATGTGTGTAAGTAGATGTTTGTTATGTTGTATGTTGGTTTGTTGGTGTATAATATGAAAAACAATAAAAGTGTACCTTATGGGTACTTAAAAAAAAAGAATTAAACTTTGTTGGTCTTAAAGGTGCCACTGCACTCAATGTTTGTTTTCTTCCTTCACTGAGTTATTCCCAACAACTTCCATGCATCCTGCTTCAACTGCTGTGGTGTAATGATTAGGGGGTAGACTAGGAACAGGGAGATCCCAGTTCAAATTCCTACTCAGCCATGAAACTCGCTGGGTGACCCTGGGCCAATCACTCTCTCTCAGCCTAGTCTTCCTCACACAGCTGTGGTGAGGAGAAAATGGAGGAAGGTGGAGTAACATACCTTGCCACTGCCCTGAGTAAATAGGCAGTGAAAATTCAAGTCCAGCGGCATCTTTAAGACCAACCATTTTTTAATTCTGGGTAGAAGCGTTTATCGTGAAGAAGTGTGCATGCACAAGAAAGCTTATCCCCAGAATTAAACCTCGTTGGTCTTAAAGGTGCCCCACTGGACTCAAACTTCAGGCCAACATGGCTACCCACCTGAATCTAGGGCAAACATTCATCATTCAATAAGGGCCCTGCAGGGTTGAATGGTGGATTTTCACCAGTTGAAGTAGGGTGCACGGGGAAGGAAGAGAGGCAGATCTGGACCTCTCCTTGAAGGATGGATATATAGAATCATAGAATCATAGAATGTTAGAGTTGGAAGGGACCTTGCAGGTCATCTAGTCCAACCCCCTGCATTCCGCAGGAGCATAGCTGAAAGATAGCCGTACGTACCTACAACATTACATACCCAAAAGATGGTCGTCCAGCCTCCGCTTGAAAACGTCCAGCGAAGGAGCATCCACCACCTCCCGAGGCAGACTGTTCCACTGCTCAACTTTTTGAGAACTCCCCTCTTCCAGGGCATAACTTTAATAGGAATTCAGCCATAAATCTGGGTCCAGAGGTTTTGAAGACCATTTCATGTGCTTGAATGCATTGAGGGATGTGGGAGATATTAAAACAAATCATACTCTTTCCATTCCAGTGCAGTAAACACAGGGCAGTGTAAAAGGAAGCCAGGGGGGGGGGGGGGTGCAGCTGTATGAATCTGTCATCTAGGGTTGACAGGTCCCCCCTGGCCACTGGTGTGTGGGGATGAGGTAAGGTTGCCAGCTCCAGGATGGGAAACTCCTGGAGATTTGGGAAAGAGAAGAAGAGAAGATATTGGATTTACATCCCACCCTTCACAACTCAAAGGAGTCTCGGAGCGGCTTACAATCTCCTTTCCCTTCCCCTCCCCACAACAGACACCCTGTGAGGGAGGTGGGGCTGAGAGAGCTCTTTCAAGGACTGCTCCTGAGAGAACAGCTCCAAAAGAACTTGTGACTGACCCAAGGTCACACCAGCAGCTGCATGTGGAGGAGTGGGGAATCAAACTCGGTTCTCCCAGATTAGAGTCCACACTCCACCACTACACCAAACTGGGGGTGGAGCCTGAGGAGAACAGGAACCTCAATGGGGTACAATGCCATAGACTATACCCTCCAAAACTGTCATTGTCTCCATGGGAACCAATCTCTGTAGTATGGCGGAGAGCTGTAATTTCGGGGGATTCCCAGATCCCACCTGGAGGCTGGTAACCCTAGCATATTCAAAACAGCCAACCATTTCATTATGGCATAAGCCTTTGCAGGGATAGAGCTGGAGTTCATTGGCACAGCATCTTCTTTGCTCGCATAAGGTCCCAGGTTCAATCCCTGGCATCTCCAGATGGAAGGTGATGCGAAAGACCTCTTCCTGAGACCTTGGGTGCCACTGCCAGTCAGAGTAGACGTTACTGACCTCAATACACCAAAGGTCTGACTCTGTAGTCTGGACATAAACGGATCTCTGTAGTCTGGACATAAACTGTAATTTTGGGGGATCCCCAGGCCTTCCTGGAGGCTGGCATCCCTGCCTGCACCATTTTGCATCAAAAGCGTTTCTTCAAAAAAAATCTTCATGATCAAGCTTGTTTCCCCGTCAAAACATGAGGAGGAAAAAAATCACACGATCAGGAAACTTCCTCAGACTTCCTCTGCCGTGTCCCGGCCCTGGGGCTGGAATGTGTCCAAAGAACTCCTGTAACCTCCTAAATCAGAACAGTGTGGAATAGTCTCCCCTGGGATGCCAGCCTCCAGGCGGGACCTGGGGATCCCCTGGGATTAAAGCTCATCTCCAGACTACAGAGATCAGTTCGCCTGGAGGAAATGGGTGGTTGGGAGGGTGGACTCCATGGCATTGTACCCACATGAGGTCCCTGTCCTCCTCAGGTTCCATCCCCAAATCTCCAGGAGTTTCCATACCTGGGTCTGTCAACCCTACTCCATCCCCTGCTGGTGGCCGGGGACGACGACCTGGCAACCTTACCCCTCTCAGGCTAAGCTTGAGGACTACCAAGTGCTGGGTACCCCCTATTTTTAATTTCCCAAGCAGGCATCAAAAAGAAGTTGATTCATGGAACCTCGGGTAGGCCGGCATGACTGGGTTACACGAGTACTCCCAGCCTGGCTTGTATCATACAGGCTCTATGGTACCGAAGAAAACACACAAACAAAATGGAGTCCCTTCTGGGGAGAGTAACAGTCATAGGGCAATAGAGGACCCTCTTTTTTTTTGCCTAGAGTCATTTGCCTCCCAAAAGAAGTTTGATGAGGACAACCTCTTCACAAGTCGACCTTGGCTCCAGGCTTCTGAAACTACCTCAGGAAGATTGTATTATGATGGAGGAAAGAATAGATGGCTGGGCGGCTGGAGACAGTTGATGGTGAAGCACTTAATCTTTCCCATGACAAAGCCCCTCTGTCTATTCAACTTCCATTCAAATGCAGAAGTTTCCCTCCTAAATCCCCTATAGGCCACAGATTTCCTGCCTTTCCCCTCCTCCAGAGACAGTTCCCAAGAACTATTGATATGCAGGAATCTTCACTCAGGGAGGGTCAAATGGCTTCTTCCATTCCAGCCCCACCTCCCTTGCTGGGCCATCAACCATCAGAATGTGAAGCCAGTTTTGGGTCATTCCTGTTCCCCTGATGAATGTTAGCAGCTCTATACAAGAAGTATAGTTAATACAGTTTGCATGATGCTTGTTAGCCACCAGTAAAGCACATCAGGGTTTCTTTTTCCCCCCAAGTAATCTCTTTTTTTTTTACTTTATTTAATAAATTTTCCAGAACAAAATATACAATACTGTAATGCACATAATATCATAAAGACTTAAAACTGAGAAGTTAAAATTGAGAACTGATTTATAATCGGGGACTCAATTAACTCAATTTAACTCAATTAATTCAAAAACAAGTCATAGTCCTTATTTGGGATAATATTATTGCACTTGAGATATTTGATCACCATATTTCACCCCTCTTCTCGACTAGCTTTCCACATATTTATGACATTTTCCTCAAAGAAGGAATTGTCTGTTATTCTACACATTACATCTCCCATATTTTATTATACCATTGCATCTTCGTAGGTGGTGTATCCGATTTCCAGTGCTTAGCTATTAATAACCTTGCCGCTGCCAACAATATTCTTGATGCTTTTTTTCCTCCAGTAAGCACAGCAAGATTTCTTGAAATGAGGTTAATGGAGCGGTTTTTAAGTTTAAATTTTTTTTAAATATAATTGTTAGCATTTTTTTTTCCTAACAAGCACCATAAATGTGACAATACAAATCTAAGCACACCTGCTGGCCAACCGTAAGCACTTTAAAACCTGTGAAGTTAAATTAGAAGAAATATAAGATGGTAACTGATTCAGAAAGCGACCCTAAGCAGCAGTAGAAAAAGAGCAAGAGTCCAGCAGCAACTGAAAGACTAACAAAATTTGTGGCAGGGTGTGAGCTTTCTGAGTATCTGAAGAAGTGAGTGGTGACTCACGAAAGCTCCTACCCCGCCACAAGTTTTGTTAGTCTTTTAAGGTACTGCTGGACTCTTGCTCTTTTCCACTGCTGCGGACAGATTAATACAGTTTGGTGTAGTGGTTAAGTGCCTGGACTCTAATCTGAGAGAACCGGGTTTGATTCCCTACTCCTCTACATGTAGCTGCTGGTGTGACCTTGGGTCAGTCACAAATTATTTTGGAGCTGTTCTCTCAGCAGCAGTCCTTGAAAGAGCTCTCTCAGCCCCACCTCCCTCACAGGGTGCCTGTGGCAAGCCATAGTTCTGATAAGAGCCGTTCTTGAAAAAGAGCAGTTTCTGTCAAGAGCTCTCTCAGCACCACCTACCTCTCAGGGTGTCTATTGTGGGGAGGGGAAGGGAAAGGAGTTCATAAGCCGCTCTGAGACACCTTCGGGTAGTGAAGGGCGGGCTATAAATCCAATCTCTTCTCTTCTCCTTCTTCTACCTTGAACTGGTGCCTTGGTGGATTTAAAAGCACGGGCGTTAATCCATTTTAATAGTGTGAAAGATATGGGTTTGAATTATAACTTGTGTGTGTGTTAGTCTGGAGAGAGGGGGCAGACAGAAACACTCACACTTAGATACCTTCTAGACATCATAGTTTTCTGGCATTGGACAGGGGACCTCTACGAAGGCCACTGATCTGCTCAGGAAGCACATTCATTTGAGAGCATCATGTGTTCTTCTACAGCGACCCATCTCAACTTTGAAGAGGTCTACATAAAAACCATACTCAACTGTATTCCGTGCAGCTTACTCCCAGGAAAGCATCCTTAGGATTGTAGTTTTTAAAAGATCGTGTCCAGCATTTCCATTAAAAATAATGGCATCAAGAAAAATGTTCTAAAAACAATTAGATTATCCCCCATTGCCTGACTACACCAAAATAGTAACGAATGGAGGAACTTTGTTTTCTTGTTTTGACTTTCAGCTTATGAACTTGGTCAGCCTGATCTATTTGGTAAGATCCTGTCACGGGTTTTCTTTCAACTATCCACTCATCAACTTCTCATTACCAGAGACTTGGGCTTAATACCACCTCCGTTTTCACAGATGTAAACTATAGGCCCCAGTCACACAGGCCAGATAACGCAGGGGGGAGGCGTGGCTCTTTGCGCCGATGCAATTAGACCTGCCAGAACACAATCAGATGCGATGGCGGCACACCGCGGTTTCGTCCATCAGTGCGTGCGCGTCAAGGAGGACAGCCGGGGGAAAGCCGTGCGCCGGCGCGATCACACGGACCGATTCCGTCGGCAGCCCGTGGCAAACCATTTGCTAGTACATTTGTTGAGATACTTTTTAACTGCGCAGCTTCGGCGGCACGCTATGGGTTGGCCACGGGTGCGCTACACTTGCCAGATGTTGCGATGTGATCGCGCCCTGAAAAACCACCCGGTATTCGTGGCTCTCCCGTGGCAAATTTGGCGTGTGAATGGGGCCATACTAATTCATCCTTACTTTCCCCCCATGGAGTCTTGGATGTTTAAGCTGAAAGGATTAAAATACTTTAAATACAAGTATTCCCTTTAGGGAGGGAAGACAGCACAGTGTAGCCGGATCTCGTCGGTACTTTGATGGTATAGCTGGATCTCATTGGTACTTGGATGGGTCGGTACTTGGATGGGGGACCACCATGGAAGGCTGTGCAGAGGAAGACAATGGCAAACCACCTCTGCTTCTCACTTGCCTTGGAAGCCCCTTGCTGGGGTCGCCATAAGTTGGAACCTAAGCAAGGTTGGTACTTGGGTGGAAGGCCACCAAGGAAGGCTCCACCAAGGAAGGCAAAGAAAAACCACCTCTGCTTCTTACTTGCCTTGAAAGCCCTTTGCTGTAGTCGCCATAAATTGGAAGCTAAGCAGTGTTGGTACTTGGATGAGGAACCACCAAAGAAGACTCTGCAGAGGAAGGCGATGGCAAACCACCTCTGCTTCTCACTTGCCTTGAAAGCCCCTTGCTGAGGTCACCATAAGTCTGTTGCATATGCATAATATGATACTCTTCTATGCTATACAAGCCACCTTGACCTTTAGAGGAAGCCAATGTAATTCCATAAAAGTGGGGGGCTCCCATCTCTAGTTCCAGCTCCTGCCAGCCGAGCAGTTCGAAAGCAAGAAACTGCAAGTAGATAAATAGGTACCACTTCAGTGGGAAGGTAACAGCATTCCATACGCCTTGGTGTTTAGTCATGCCGGCCACATGACCTCGGAAACATCTTCGGACAGCGCTGGCTCTTTGGCTTGGAAACGGAGATGAGCACTGCAACCCTAAAGTCGGATTTGACTGGCTTTCGAGCAAGGGAGCCTTTACCTTTTACTGCACATAAGTGAAGTATGAAAGACACAAAGTATGAAGAGTAAACTCTTCACAATTAATCATGAGTCCTGGGTGGTTTATTCTGAACCTTTGACCTTTCACTGTAATGCCACTTCACTGCACAGCACATGAATCCACTTCTTCCATGAGATTGACGCCAACCTAGCAGTTCGAAAGCAAGAAATTGCAAGTAGACAAATAGGTACCACTTCAGTGGGAAGGTAACAGCATTCCGTGCGCCTTGGTGTTTAGTCATCATGCCGGCCACATGACCACGGAAACGTCTTCGGACAGCGCTGGCTCTTCGGCTTGGAAACGGAGATTAGCACCGCAACCCTAGAGTCGGAGTTGACTGGCTTTCGAGCAAGGGAACCTTTACCTTTACCATTTACTGCACATAAGTGAAGTATGAAAGACACAAAGTATGAAGAGTAAACTCTTCACAATTAATCATGAGTCCTGGCTGGTTTATTCTGAACCTTTGACCTTTCACTGTAACGCTGCTTCACTGCACAGCACATGAATCCACTCTTCCATGAGATTGACGCCAACCTAGCAGTTCGAAAGCAAGAAATTGCAAGTAGATAAAGAGGTACCGCTTCGGTGGGAAGGTAACAGCGTTCTGTGCGCCTTGGTATTTAGTCATGCCGGCCACATGACCACGGAAACGTCTTCAGACAGCGCTAGCTCTTCGGCTTGGAAACGGAGATGAGCACCGCATCCCTAGAGTCGGATTCGACTGGCTTTCGAGCAAGGGAACCTTTACCTGGGTCCTAACATATTCAGGTGGGTAGCAATGTTGGTCTGAAGCAGCAGAACAAGGATTGAGTCCAGTGGGCACCTTTAAGACCAACAAAGTTTAATTCTGGGTAGAAGCTTTCGTGAGCATGATTTCTTCAGGTTATCAGAATGAAACTTCGTTGGTCTTAAAGGTGCCACCGGACTCAGACTTTGTTCCGCTGGGTCTTAAATTCAGTTCTCTTTATGTCCCCTGGATTTCAGCGAGAGAAAAATTCAAGGCAATCCTATGCATCTTTTACTTAAAAATTAAAACTGTTGATTTCAATGGGATTCACTCCTGCGGGGCTATAAAGGAGACCGCAACCACCACTATATCCTCAATAAGGTGTACTGTTTGCCTTGTTCCACACTTAAACACATTTTAAAGGGAAGGGGGAAATGCTTCCCAAGTGTTCAGCTTGCCTGTAAAAAGTTCCCCAATTTTGCCTTTGATGCTCTTATGTTAAAAAAAAAAGCAAATATTTAAGAATCTAAATTGCAATGTCATTTTAATGTGGGTATTGTTGGGGCAAAATTAAGCACTTTCAAACTCCCCTACTGATTTCAGTGGGACAGTGGTTCCTCCCCCCTTAATGCCATTCCACTGAACTCATTCAAGTGTGTTTATCTGTAGCTGGATCGTGCCCTGTGGGTGTTTTCGCCTGCATCAGGGAGAAAGTACTGGAATTCTAGGGAAAAACCAAAGAGGAAGGGTATATCTTCCTTTTCCGGTTGCTTCTCTGTAAATATAAATGCTATTTCAATCTGCCCGATAATGTCATGACACGTAATTATCCCCCACCACCACCACCACTGTAATTCTAAGTAGACTTCTGAGTAAACACACAATGGATCAGGCCGAAAGTCTGTCGTCACATGACGGTCTTCAGTCAAGAGAATTATGAAAATGTTTCAACTTACTAATGGGGAAAATATTGTTAAGGATAGTTGTCATCTCCAGTGAGCTATTTCAGGTTAATTTTTTCCCCAGGTGAGTTTTTGATGAATTTGTGAGAGCCCCTCCCCAAACTCAGGATCCTACTTTGCTCTCCCTCAAAATGATAAAAAAGAGCTCTCTACACTTCCTAAATATTCCCAAGAAGTAAATATACTTGCCTGAATGATTTCCATGCATGACTCGTGAAGCTACTCAAGGAACAAGCCCCGGTGGCCTCGATCCTGCTAAAGCCTGCCCTTGTTGAAAAAAAACACAGGTCAAATCAGCTTGCTTTTGGTAGGCACAGTGACTCAGAAGTAAGACCCAGGGAGTTCAACGGGATTGACTCAAATGTAGTCTCAAAGTGCCTTTGAGGATTTCGCGTGAGGATAGCTATGAATTTGCTAAAGGGGAAGGGAATTTGCAAAACAACAACTAATTTTGAAGACCATTCCAGCTAAGACACAACAAGCCTTTTTGAAGACTCCAAGAGGGCCAGAAACTCATCTGCACATGGTGTCAATGTCATGGGTTGCCCACCAGCAGTGGGAGGTAGGGTTGCCCACTCTAGGTTGGGAAACTCCTCGAGGTTTGGGGGTGGAGCCTGGGGAGGACAGGGACCTCAGAGAGGTTGTTGTTCAGTCCCACAGTCGAGTCTGACTCTTCGCGACCCCATGGACCAGATCACGCCAGGCCTTCCTGTCTTCCGCCGTCCTCTGAAGTTTGCTCAGAGAGGTACAGGGCCACAGAGTCCACCTTCCAAAGCGGCCATTTCCTCCAGGGGAACTGATCTCTCTAGTCTGGAGATGAGCATTAATTCCGGGGGATGCCCAGATCCCATCTGAAATAGGCAGGTAGAAATCCACAGGTAAAGTTAATCACAGGTAGAAATTCACAGGCGGAGTTTTCCCCAAAACAATCTGTAATAATACATTCAAAAAAAGTCCTTGAACTGTAAGGATGTGGTAAGTTTCTCTGCCAGCTGACTTGACGGACCCCCGGTTCTAAATCCGTTTCAATAATTTTTTCAAGAATCATGCTGGATTCAACATTTCAAAGATACATGTAGACATCCACAAAGTACATTCAGATACAGCAGTCCTCAGTGATTCCAAATGGAGAATCAAACATTTCTTGAAACAATATGTTGTCGAAGGCTTTTGCGGCCGGAGTTCATTAGCTGTTGTAGATTTTCCGGGTTGTATGGCCGTGGTCTTGGCATTGTCCTACAATGCCAAGACCACGGCCATACAATCCGGAAAATCTACAAGTAATTTCTTGAAACCTTCCTTCAAAATTCCGAAGCATTTCACCACTATGCCATTTCCATTAGAGGGAAAGGTTCTCAAACAAGATAGATTCAACTACCGGTAGTGAAATAAATATTTATGCCCAAGTCCCACCTAGAGGCTGGCATCCCTACATGTGGGGACAATTGGAAAAAACAGATATGCACCTACTGATTTTTTAAAATCAGCATTTAACATTGAATTTAATACAAGCGCAAGCAAGTTGCAAGCAACCAACTTATGGCACACCCCAGCAATGGGGTTTTTAGGGCAAGTGAGAAGCAGAGATGGTCGGTCATCGCCTTCCTCTGCAGAGTCTTCCTTGGTGGTCTCCCATCCAAGTACCGACCCTACTTAAGCTTCTGGGATCTGATAAGATCAGGCAATACCGTGCCACCGCCTCTCATGAGATTGGCACAGCAATTTATTAAGATTTCGGCTTGAAAAGTGAAGGATTCAAGCCATGCTGTTATTCCACTTGGGGATGTGAGGAACCGAGAAGGTGCTGTGCATCAATTCCATGCGCAGGTCAAATGGGATACTAGGAGCTGAGTCAAGGCAGCATAAAGGAAAAGACAAAGTCTTGGAAGGACTTCTAATCTGGGAATCGTCACCTCTACTCTGATCACGTCTACACTGCTTTGAAAAGAAAATTATCTGATCGCTTCAAACATCAGTGCAATCTTCTCAATGTTGGCCCTTCCCTGTGTGAGACCCAGAACAACCCCCCATTTGCCCTCCTTCCCTTCACTGTTGTTGTTTTTAGCCATTCAGCCGTGTCTGACTCTTGGCAATTCTGTGGGCCAGCCCTCTCCATGTTTTCCAATCTTGTCCTGTTTCTTTGAGTCATTCCATGCTCAGGCTGGTGTCAACTTTTATGGTGTCCAGCCGCCGTGTTCTTTGGCGGCCCGGTTTCCTTTCGCCGCTAACCGATCCAAGCATGATTGTGGTCGAAACAAGTCAGTCGCAGTTTTTGTGATTTTCCCTTCCAATGGCGTGTCTGGATTTATGTGCACCAATACTTGTTTGTTTGTCACCTTTGCTGTCCAAGGAATGTCCGGTAAAGGGCCCCAGTATTTAATCTGCAGAGGTGGGAAGTGCAACAGGAGCAGAAACACAGGCTCCTTGCTCAAGGTGGAATTAGAAAAACCTTGTAGAAAATCCCCTGAAGAGGCTTTACTGCAAAACGCGTAGGGATCTATAAAGGTAAAGGTTCCCTTGCTCGAAAGCCAGTCGAATCCGACTCTAGGGTTGCGGTGCTCATCTCCGTTTCAAAGCCGAAGAGCCAGCGCTGTCCGAAGACTTTTCCGTGGTCATGTGGCCGGCATGGCTAAACACCAAGGCGCACGGAACGCTGTTACCTTCCCACCGAAGTGGTACCTATTTATCTACTTGCAATTTCTTGCTTTCGAACTGCTAGGTTGGCAGGAGCTGGAACTAGAGAGGGGAGCTCACTCCGTCATGCGGCACCCGGGTCTTGAACTGCTGAACTACTGACCTTCCACAGCCTGCAGTTCAGCGTCTTAACCACTTGAGCCACCGCAGCTCCTCTATAAAGCTCCAATAAATACTTTCACCTTGCACCTGCTTTTTCCCCCCTGCCTACTGGTGCAACCACTTGTTTCTCCTGCCTCTGTGTAACAACCCTGGACTTCCTTAGCGGTCTCCCACCCACGTATGAACCAGAGTTGAACAGGGCCAAACCTGGCAAGTAGGGAGACCTCCAAGGAATACCGGGGTCGGGACGCAGAGGCAGGCAATAGTAAGCCGCCTCTCTGAAACATCCAAGCCTCGATAGGGGCCGCAAGAAGTCAGCTATGACTTCCAGGCGCACACACAGGCACAAACACAAATACTCACACACACAAAAGAAGTAAATCAATAAATAAAATTAAACTTGTGAGAATTTCGTTGCCCATTCATTGGTTTCCATTAAGGAATTGATTGGAGAATCAGTTTCCATGGCTGGGTACCTAGGAAAACCCATGCTATATCGTTTCTAAAAGAATGCACTAATACTTACGGTGCCATATGCCAGACGATGGAAATTTAGGACGGCATCAGGATAAAAGAAAGATCTAATTAAAATTTGGCAAGCAACCAAATGATTATTCGTTCCTTTATTTATTTGAAGGGTTTCTGTGTCGCCTTTTGACCCACTCCTGGGTCCCCAAGACAGAGGACATTAAAGCATATCAAACATTACGATGTTTCAAACATTACAAACGGCATTTAAAATGCATACACACATATATACAGATGTGAGCAAAGTTTGAGTCCAGTGGCGCCTTTAAGACCAACAGGGGTTTATTCTGGGCATAAGCTTTCTTGTGCATGAGCCCTTCTTCAGAATTAAACTTTGTTCGTCTTAAAGGTGTCACTGGATTCCGACTTTGCTGCTTCAGACCAACAGGGGTACCCACCTGAATATGTCAATATATCTGTCTGTCTGTCTGTCTGTCTGAGATACTTAATTAAACAAAATTAAGCCAGTTTGGTGTAGTGGTTAAGTGCACGGACTCTAATCTGGGAGAACCGGGTTTGATTCCCCACGCCTCCACTTGCAGCTGCTGGATGACCTTGGGCAAGCCATCGTTCTGTCAGAGCTGTTCTTGAAAGAGCAGTTCTCTCAGAGCTCTCTCGATCCCACCTAGCCCACAGGGTGTCCGTTGTGGGGAGGGGGAGGGGAAAGGAGTTTGTAAGCCGCTCTGAGACTCTGAGTGAAGGGCGGGGTATAAATCCAATCTCTTATCCTCTTTTTCTCAAAACACATGAACACATATAGGAACACAACCAGGCAGCTACCGAGACTGACTCATTTTAATCAGGTTCACAAGCCTTCCTAACTTATCATAATTTTCTGAATACCAGTTTAGAGTAGTGGAATAATAAACTGGGGCAGACACCACAATGGATGATTCGTATTCTGGAGTCTTTTTAAAAAATATAAGGAGCTGACTGAACAAAATATGAGTCCAGTGGCATCTTTAAGACCAACAAAACTTTATTCTGGGTATAAGCTTTGGTGTGCACGCACACCTCTTCAGTACGTATCTGACGAAGTGTGCCTGCACACAAAAGCTTATATCCAGAATAAAACTTTGTTGGTCTTAAAGGTGTCACTGGACTCAAACTTGCTGTGTTGCTTCAGACCAACATGGCTTCCCACCAGAATCTAAGGAAATGACTGACTGTCATGAGTCTACGTAGATGTCTTACCAAAAGATCTCTCAAGTTTTCTCAGTGTAATTTCTGTGCTGGCTAATCGTTTTGCACAATAAGGACGTTCCCGTTCCCAGCACTGTCAAAGCAGTCCAGGTCTTTTCGCTGCCACAGACGGACACAGCTCCTCTCCCCTGTTCAGCCTCTCCTTATTTTCCAGGGCCACGCAGTTCCCAAAGTACAGGGAGAAAATCGGGACACTTTCAGCTCTTTTTATTGTAGGGAAACAAAAACCGTCAGGAACGTTCTGGATCTTTTCTGGGAGACATAACGACTCACTTTCCGCCGGGACACAAAGAGATCCCGTCCGTTCCCCACACTGGCAGTGCCTCATTGGAAGGGGTGAGGGTTTCTCATTAAGTGAGAGACATCAGGGGGTAACCCCCCCCCCCAAGCCTTTTGAAAACAAGGATCAGGGCCCATTGAGGCCAGAGCTCATGAACTCATGGAGGAGAGGTCTATCAGTGGCTACTAGCCGTGGTGACTTAGGGGAACCTTCATGTTCAGGGGCACTCTGAGTCCCAGAGCCAGGGGGCAACATCAGGGGTAGGCATCGGCCTCTATGCCCTGTTGTTGGCCTTCCAGAGGAACTGGTTGGCCACTGTGTGATGCTGGATGAGATGGACCATTGGTTTGATCCAGCGGGGCTCCTCTTATGTTCTTAACCCAAAACGTCTCCAGCCGCAGCTCCATTACCTGAGATCACCCCAGAGCTAACTCCAATTTATTTATTGTGAACGTAGGCAGATCGTGAGAGGGAGGGCAGGAAGGGTTGCCTCAGTGCTGAGTTCTTGTGGCCCTTTCTTACACGCCCAGGGAAATGCTGATTGCCCCTTTGGGGTCAGGAAGCAATCCTGGAGGTTTTTTTGTCATCTTCTGGGTGTGGAACAGTGGTCACTGCGGGTGTGGAGGGGGAGGTATTTGTGAATTTCCTGCCTTGTGCAGGGGGTTGGACTAGATTACCTTGGAGATCCCTTCCAACTCTATGATCCTATGATTTATTTTATTTGTATCTCGCCTTTCACCCCAACAGGGACCCAAAGTGGTGTACATCCGTCGCCTCTCCTCCATTTTATCCTCACAACAACCCTGAGAGGTAGGTTAGGCTGAGAGTGTGTGACTGGCCCAAGGTCACCCAGCAAGCTTCAATGGCATGAGTCAGGATTCGAACCCGGGTTTCCCAGATCCTAGTCTGACACTCTTCCCCTCTCCCCAAATTATTATTTATTAAATTTTCAAAGCGCATACAGGCAACCATATATAGAGTACAATCAACCTCACAAACATGAACAACAGATCATAGAGGGAGTGCAGTATCATTGACAACAATGAGACATATCAGATCAGGATTCTGACCAAGGTGTAGATATTATGAAGCTTCTGCTATATTGCATTGCAAACTTAAAAAGATAACCAATCCAGGTATCTTGAATGCGAAGGGATACTATTGTTATCTGCAAGCAATGCTGCCTCTAAGCTGTGGAGTCTTGTGAGCAAAAATTCTGCTTTGTGAGCTACTGCGAGTGAGCGATTTGGCTATGGCATAAATTAGTTTGCTCTGGAGCCATCCTCCCTGAGCTAAGACAAAAATGTGTGAGCCGGAGGCTAAAAAGCTGTGAGCTAGCTCACACTAAGTCAGCTTAGAGGGAACACTGTCTGCAAGGTGGTGAATCACACCTAGCTACAATTTTTTATATATATAATTGCCAGTATCAATACGACTCAACCCATCAGCGATTTTTCCCATGATGAACTGAGACTATATTTTCTCATACCATGTACCTGACGTTGGGCCCAATTTGGATTTCCATTTAGCGACTATAGTCTGACACTCTCAACCACTACGCCAGGTTGGCTCTCACCGGGGGAGGGGGGGTGTCAGATTCGTGACTCAACACAGCAGGCAGCCCCCAGTTCTGCAGCTGAGCTCTTCGGAGCCCCACAAAGAAGCAAAAAATCGAAGCCTTCCAAACCCCATTCCGTTTTGTAGAAGAGAAAACTCACAAGCCCATCAAACAGACCTGTGCCTTAGAATCTCAAACTACACATCTTTTTTAGAACTCCATGATCCAGGTGTGAACCATGACAGGAACACACAAGTGCCTTTCAGTTTTGTGCAGCCCAGTCGTCTGAATATTTACACAGAAGTCAATTCTCTCTTCATTCAGGAGGACTGGGACTCACAAAACTGGGCCCAAGACTACAGTCCGCGGCTGCATCAAATGTTGGAGGGTGTTGGAGTAGGTGAGCCCCCCCCCCTGGACTCTTTTGTTACACCATCCAAGCTAACCGAGGAAGAAGCTCTTGGGCTGCACCAAAACCGCCTACCTGGAGAAACGTTCTGTGTAACCCTGAAAGCTAGCGGCATTGCCCAACACCACTGGAATTATTCACGATCCCATGGGTCATTCTTCATGAAATGTGGATCTGATGGCCTTGAGAACATAAGATCCCTGCTGGATCAGATCAAAGGCCAGATCTCCCAATACCACAAATATGGAAGAATTTGTCACATTATTAACTGCCGCAAGGACAGCGATTGCTTCAAATTGGAAGAACAAATCGGTGCCTTCAGTATCGTTATGGATGTCTAAGATATAGGACTGTTATATTTTAGAAAAAAATTACAAATAGACTGTTACAACTTGAACATAAAAACAATCAACTTTTGTCAAAAAATGGTTTTCGGTCATAAATTACATGGCGCAGAATGGAATTGTTCCTGCTTAGTCAGTTTCATCTAAAGCGAAACTTAGAGTATGTCTTAATATTTTTTTTGTATTTTATTTTTTTATTCTTTTACATAATAATACAGTTAATACAGAAATAGAAACAACACAAACCTGAAAACAGAGGGGTGTACATCATAGGAAGTTAAAAACGTGATCATTGTATGTGATAGCTAATCTATGAACTATGGGGATTCCCGGGTAATAACCTTGGTGGTCCTGTTAGCTATACTTACTCTTTTTTTTATTTTATGGCTACTCTGAAAGGCTGAACGGAACTTCTTGCACTGTAATTGGACTGTTAGAGACTGAACGATAATGGTAATCGGACTTAGCGTTACTTCTATTAATATAATGGAATTGGTGTTGTGTTATAAGAACAACCAGCTATGATAATTGGGATTTACGGAAAGTATTCCGTATGTCGTCATATAATTAACAACCGGTGTCCAGAGCCTTTTGAACTTCATATGTGATGTGGTGTATGGTGTCAGGGCCTCTCGGTGTCTTAATTTTTGTCAGTAAATACTAGCTAGTTGAACTCAGATTCTTTCATATATATAAGATGGTTGCTAACCCAACTGTACGATTAGAAAACATGTTAAGAGTTTTGAATAGTTAAGGTCTAGACAGATATACTGAATATAATATCGAGAATATTATCAATGTTACATCGTTTGTATTGTTTGGGATTCTCTGTTTGTATCAATTGTTTTATGTTCATTTAATCATAAAAATTATTAAATTTCAAAGGCCATGCCGCATCCTGTTGTGCAAAGTGGCCCAGGAGGGTGACGGTTCTCTCATATTGTTGGCCACCCCGGCAACTGGCACTCAGTGGTATGCTACCCCTAAGCAGCAAAGGTCCCCTGTGGCCCTTGAGGCTGACAGCCACTGATAGATCTGTCCTCCACGATTCGGTCTAGCTTCCTTTCCCAAGCCATCTCAACTCATAATCCTTGCTGTGTCTAGTGGCAGTGAGTTCCATATGTGTGTTTTTAGCCCCCCATAGGGGATTTTTTAATTTGCATTTCTAAAAAGGTGGCTCAAGTGGTTAAGACGCTGAACTGCAGGCTGTGGAAGGTCAGTAGTTCAGCAGTTCAAGACCCAGGTGCCGCAAGACAGGGTGAGCTCCTGTCTCTAGTTCCCGCTCCTGCCAACCTAGCAGTTCGAAAGCAAGAAATTGCAAGTAGATAAATAGGTACCACTTCGGTGGGAAGGTTACAGCGTTCTGTGCGCCTTGGTGTTTAGTCATGCCGGCCACATGACCACGGAAACATCTTCGGACAGCGCTGGCTCTTCGGCTTTGAAATGGAGATGAGCACCGCAACCCTAGAGTCGGATTCGAATGGCTTTCAAGCAAGGGAACCTTTACCTTTACCTTTAATAAACCAGAACAGTGATGGCGAACCTTTTAGAGACCTAGTGCCCAAACTACAACCCAAAACCCACTTATTTATTGCAAAGTGCCAACACAGCAATTTAACCTGAATACTGATGTTTAACTTTAGAAAAAACAACTCATACATTAACTTAAGATGATCCAAACAAAGTAAAGAAAGCAATCCCAAATGCTTTTCATTTACTTAAAATTATTTGGCAGAGAATGCGACACTTTAATGATGGTCTGGGCCTGGCTGGGGCGATGGCACGCGTGCCCATAGAGAGGGCTCTGAGTGCTGCCTCTGGCACCCGTGCCATAGGTTCGCCACCACTGAACTAGAACGAAAATAAGGGAGGGTAACTACTTACTATAGGATAAAGTAAAGAAAACCCACTAAAAACCCAAGAGATGGTGGTCATGCATACTGCTTATCAAAATTAGCTTTTAGTTCCATGTTCAATAACAATTCATTCATTCATATGGAACAGAGTTCCATATGTTAATTCTGCAGTGTATGAAGACATATGTTGTTCTCTGGTCTGTCCTGAATCTACTGCAGATCAATTTCACCGGGTGTCCCAAAATGTGATTTCTAGCTATCTGGGAAGGGAGAAAAAAGTTCTCTCTATACCCCTTTTGACACCTTGCATAATTATAATTATATAATTTTATACAACTATTATGAACCTCTGTCGTGTCTCCCCTTTGCTCTTTTTTCTACCCCCCCCCCAAAAAAAAACACCAAAATGCCTTTGCTCACAGAGAAAGTGTTCCAAGCCCTTGACCATTTTGCCCAAGCTCTTAGGGAAGGGGCACCTAAAGAAAATGCCATTTGCATCACACTCCTTGATCAAATCTTCTCGATTCAATCATGTAGTTGAGCGAATTATAAACCAATCGTTTGCATAGTCCAAGGCTGGGGGGTGGGGGGGGAACCAAACAGACTTGGCAAACAGGTCTGAATTCGAGCAGAGCAGCTATGGTACCTCTTGGAAGATGTATGTTTTTAGATATACATCCCTTAAGATAGGCCTCTTTCATTAGATGCATAATGAAAAATATCAGAAACAGGTTCTTGCGGGAATCTAATATTTTGCACTAGTGGGGGTGAAAAAAACATTGGGTAATCTCCCCCCCCCATGGATGAAACCCCCCCATTTCAAATACTTCCCACCCCTCCACCCCCCAAAAAAAAGAACTTTGGTATCACTTTGTCTAGCCTGCCTGCCTGATACAATATCATTAAGGTTGACACAATCACTCCGGCCTCCTGCAAGAAACAAAGGGATTTCTCCTTCCCCCAGGCAGATTGGCCTACTGGAATGGTATGGGTCCACCCTCATCTGCATGACTGAAACCCCTCCGCCTTCCTGGCGGCTGGGGTGGGGTGGGTTTGGCCCATTGTCTCCAGGCTCCAGCTATCTGCCCTCCACCAATCTCTCAATTGTCCAACGGCATCCCCACCCCACCCCACCTGGCTTCCTTGATCCACTCAAGGGCTTGGTCAGGGGAGGGGTGGGGATGGTGGGGGGGGAAGTGGGAGGGGGAGGCCCCCCAGCTCTTGAACTTGATTGGAGGAAGACAGCCAGTGGAGGGAAGGTCCGAGCCAATCACACCCCCGAGGCCACAGGCTTTATAAGGCGGCAGCCCAGCGGGGACAGCGACATCCTTGGTTAGCCAGGGACAACGAGAGGAGGACCTGGTTGGGTGTTCCATCAGCTGGTGAGTATGGCAGGGCTCTCTCTCTCTCTCTCTCTTTGCTCTGGGTGGGTGGGCTGCGGAGGCTAGGAGGGGGGGATCCTCCTCCAATGGGAGCCCGGACATTGCTTCTTGGGAAGGGCCACGTCCTCCGCCCGGGAGGTTTGAATTCTTGGGATTCTTGAAGGATTCTGGAGCTGCTGGGGAGGAGGTGGTTTTGGGTCCTCCCCAGTCTCCGGGGTGACCTTCCAGGCTTGCCACGCCTTCACTTTTCGGAACTTGTTTCTGGGTTCTGGAGGACCGAGCGGGGGGGGGTTGGATTTGTGGCCGCCCCGGACCAGAGACCTGGGGATGGCATGGGGGGGGGATTCCCATCTCGTGGATTTTTTTTCTTCTCTTCCTCCCCCAGTGTCTCAGCCCAGTTCCCCTCTGCTTCGGGTTCCGGGGTTGGAGCAGAGGACACGCTGATCCTGTGCGGTGGCGATTCTCTAGGATTGGGGGGGGGTGGAGACCACGTGGCCGGGTTGGTCAGATTCTCAGGTTTTTATTGACCAAGGGCGAGCTGCTTTTTCACCTGGATGTGGCCGATGCTTTTGGGTGGTTTTCCCCTGGATCGAGAGGGGGGATTTTTTCTTCCAGTGTTTCTCCTGGGGCGAGATTCCGGACGCGCCGGGGAAGGCTTTCCTACCTCTGCCTGGACGCCACCAATACGATGGCACTGTCTTGTGTATTATGACCCTGAGAAAGTGCTTTCTTGTATTGGCGTCGTCTTGGCCAGGTTTGTCTTCTGAGGGGGGGGAGGGGAGGCGCCCCGATCTGAAATTTGCCCTAATCCGATCTCGCCTGAGGAGTTGGAAATGGGGGATTTGAGCTGGATTCGCACTCCTATCCCAGGTATAGATTACCAGTCGTTCATCGTGCCTCCGCTAGGAGCGCTGTGCGCACGGGTTGGGTTTCTTAACAGCGCCTCTAGCGGCAGAAAAAATAGAGGCGATTTTTTAAAAATCAAAATGTGGGTTTCGGGATTTACCCAGATCTCCGGAGCGCTTGAAACAATACATTGCATTAGCAGCATGTCTTTAAAGCCTGAGTCTTGGCACCGTTTGTGCCTTTCTTGATGACTTTAAATTTTGTATTTCGCTTGACCAAAGGGTGATTTTTGCAGGCGCGCTGATCTGGGCGATCTGCCAATCTGCGGGCACAAAGTTCGAGTCCGGAGGCACCTTTTTTAAGAGCAGCAAAAAAGTTTTATTCAAGGTATAAGCTTTCGTGTGCCGAGCACACTTCTACAGGCCCCAAAGCTTCTCCCTTGACTAAAGCTTCGTCCTGCTCCTGCCCACCTGAAGCCAATCCGGGGAGGAGCTGTGCGCCCGGGAAAGTAGGGGCGGGTTTCTTGAAAATGCATTTGCCTTAACCACGCGCGTTCTTCCTAAAAGTAACATTTTCTGTCTCCTTTACCAAACCGCGCTGCCTTGGGAGGAATTCCCCCTGAAACGCAGCGGGACTAATTTCCCAGGCTCCCGAGGATAAACCCAGATTTTCTTTTTTTATCTATGCATTCTCACACTTCCGTTTCCTGCAAATATTTGTATCTTCTAGGCTGCTGCTGGGAGCCTGGGATACTTTCTCCCCCCCTCGCATCCACCTTGCTTTCGTTTTCCATTCCTCTTTGGCCAGTTTGCAAGGGGCAAAACATCTACAGATGGACCCCACCTTTTGTCTCTCCCCTTAGCAGGTTCGGAAGCCGCCTCCCACCCAGACGAGGCCTCGGGAAGCCCACGCAGACAGTGGCACTTGCTTGTGATCATCCAATTCAATTAAGTGCTATATTGTTTGTGTGTGTTTTCGGGCCTGGCGCAGCAGCTGTCTCCAGACAGGGAAGGGGTTTCTCCCCAGCTTCCAACCCAGGAAGGGATCCAGCTTGGATCTTTCCCTCACCTTGCAGATGGGAGACGATTTCTGGGTGCTGGGATGGTGTCCTATACATTTTCTTAACCTCCAGTCGCATCCCCTGCCACAAGTTTTGTATTTTGTTCAGTCTTTGAGCTGCTACTGCGACGGACAAGACTTAAACCTGCTCACCCCATCTTAATCTTTTCTCTCGTTCTTGTTTCTAGGGGGAAACTAGGCCTGGCTTCCAACAGCTGGGAAACGAGGTGGTAAAATCAAGATCCAACGGCTCCGGGACCAGATGTGGAAATTGGGTTGTAATTATCTGTCCTCAAATGCTTTGCCTCTCCAGTGATGCCCCGTGGATCTTCTGTGCCCCCTGACTGAGCCCTGCCCAGACTATGGCACTTTCTGTGTATCTTAAAAACCAGGAAAGTGCTTTATTTTTTGGGTGAAGCTCTGCCTCAGATTCTTCGTCCCGTTTTCTTCACCTGCTTTCTTGGACCCGGAACTGGTATCTCTCCCGTGAAGGTGACTTCACCGCAGAGCACTTTGGTCTCGCCTGTTTCTCCTTTCCTAAGTGCTCTGTGATGAAGTGGCTTCGAGGGGACCCTACAGCCTTCTCCCGAACCCCACAGGTCTCTTTTACTGGCCAGGAATTGCCCAAACAGGGGAGCTCTTTCCTTTCCTGGACCCCTTGGGGAGTGCTGCATTGTTTGGGTAGTTTCCGGCCAGGATTTTCAACACTCCCCTTGTTAATTAATATTTCTTTGCCTTTTCCATTTATTTTACGAATACTAAGAAACCCTGGTTGGATCAAATGCATGGCATGAACAGTGAAGGTGTGGGGATTTGTAGAGCATCCAGCATCTTCACTGTCCTGTGTTATGTCTGAACTAGACTTTTTTAAATCAAATTTTTAATCCAGATTTTTCCTCCCCAAAGGCCAGTCCTGGTTTCACAATGAATTGTATTGCTTGTTTTCAAATCCTTTCTAAAAATGTGCCTTCTTTGGAATTGTGCTTCACTGTGTCTGGCCTAAAACTCCTGGCTTCTCCATCCCCACTGATGTGTACGAAATAGTGATTTTGCAAACACCAGAAAACTTACTGTATTTATGTTGGGTCTTGTAATTCAAGATGTTGTACTGAAATGCTACCATTTTTTGTTGTTGTCAATGACTTCTGTCAAACACCAGGAAACTGTATTGTATCTATGTTGGTCTTGTCTGATGTTGCACTGAAATGCTGCTGTTTTTTGTCAATGACTTCTGGCTTCCTGTAGAAAATAAAGACTGATGGTTGTTCAACAGACTTGAGATGTTGTTTGGTCTTTGCCAGGTTAACAAGGTTGTCTTGTGGGGTGGCAGTAGCCATAAGGAAGTGGGCTGTGATTCACCAAACATTGGTCTAAAGCACACATGGTAGCAGTTGGGAACTACCCTTTTGCAGTTAAAAAATAAACTTGCTGCTTCAAGACTGGCTACATCTGTAACATATAAATTGTGTATCCTTGTTTGCTCCATAAGGGGGTGGGTTGGGCCCAACCAGCACTTCTTGCCCTTGTTATATTCTTTATGTCCTCTGAACTGTTCCATATACAAAATAACACAAGCACCATTCTCCCAGTGGTTCAAGTGGGGCAGGAACACCTGTGGGTCACATGGAGTAGGTAGAAGGGCCAGCAGCACTGGCCTCTGTAATTGCTATATAGTGCAGAATAAAATGGGTTGGGGGAGGCAATTCAAAAGGTCTGAAGCCCAAAGTGGCTGTTTGAAGGGGGGGGGAGCAATTAAACTTGTTGGCCTTAGAAGGTACCACTGGACTTCCTTTGTTCAGTTAACTTCAATGTTCCCATCCTCTTGCACATTTAGGTGTCTTCAGCCAAACTTGATTCAAAAGAGTTTGCGGGCCTGGTCCTGAGACATGGGGTTTAATTCCTGCCTGGTTTCTATCATGACACCCTAATTCCTGCCTGGTTTCTATCATGACACCCTATCTTTCTACTGCTCTTGCAGCCAATTTGGCTCTGAACAGTGTCATACCAAGACTAAAAAAGGAAATTTATTTAATACATGTGTCAATAGTAAAAATTGTATGCTTTTTAATCTTAAATTGCCTTAGAAGAGAACTTGGGGGGCTGGGTCCCCTATCAAGGCAAGGACCTGCTAAGTTCTGTCTAGTTTTCAGACCCTATAGCGTTATCCCAAAATGCATCGCTCAACTTTCAAATGTTGCTTATTCTGTCCTTATTTAGATGCCCTGAACCTGCCTGGCTTTGTATGCATGTGTGATCTACCATATTTCGCCCAAACCAGACTGCAAATCCTTTTATTTTTCTCTCTTGACAGTTTTAAAAGCCTGCATAGAGCCCAGCTCCCAAGGTCAGACAGAAAAGCAAGGAGATGGATTCAGGTGGGTAGCCATGTGGCTCTGAAGCATGAGGCAGGAGCTTTGCTCTATAATAAAAGGAGTTATTATAAAAACTTGCAAGCCTTTTGCTTGCAGGGTGCAGTTTTCTTCCTAGTCAGGATGGTTTTGGGGGCTGTCATCATTGGAGATGTTCCTAATTATGTCTTTATATATCCCATGTTTCTTCCCAAATGGGTATCCAAAGTGGCTTAAATCATTTCTCCTCTTCATTTTATCCTCACGACAATCTTGCAAGGTAGGGTAAACAGTGACTGGCCCAAGGTCACCCAGGGAGCTTCCACAGTAGAGCAGAAATTCAGACCTGACTCTCTTCTATTCTAGGTTAGCCACTACCAATGTTCCCTCTAAGCTGAGTTAGTGTGAGCTAGTTCACAGCCTCCGGCTCACACATTTTTGTCTTCGCTCAGGAAGGACGGCTCCAGAGCAAACCTAATTTATGCAGTAGCCAAGTCACAACTTTAATGCCAGGAGCTCAGAAAGTAGGATTTCTGCTCACGACACTACAGCTTAGGGGGAGCATTGCTCCCCACCAGTAAGCTGTTAGGTAGGGTAAACAGTGACTGCCCAAGGTCACCCAGGGAGCTTCCATAGTAGAGCAGAAATTCAGACCTGACTCTCTTCTATTCTAGGTTAGCCACTACCAATGTTCCCTCTAAACTGAGTTAGCGTGAGCTAGCTCACAGTTTTTTGGCCTCCGGCTCACAAATTTTTGTCTTCGCTCAGGAAGGATGGCTCCAGAGCAAACCTAATTTATGCAGTAGCCAAGTCGCTCGCTCACAACTTTAATGCCAGTAGCTCACAGAGTATAGAATTTTTGCTCACAAGACTCCACAGCTTAGAGGGAGCATTGGCCACTACACACACATACACATACACTGGCTGCTGAAATGGACTGGGACTTAAAAGGGAGCTGCACATGAGTAGAACGTGACAGCCAAAACACTCCAAGCATGACTTAAACAGTTCAATTGCTTCCCTCTTACAGCTTGGAGCAGAGAATCCCTGCAGGGTGACATCATTAAATGCCCCTGCCAAACTTCCCCTGGAATGAGCACCCTTGGGTGGGTTCTCAGTTCATCAAGGGTTTCTCCCCTGACCCCCCTTTCATGTTTGAAATTTCTTCCAACCCCTAGCCACAGGCGTGCTTTTATGCTCACAACTGAAAATGGAGGGGGGGGGGCTGAACCCAAACTGAATTAAGAACCTAAAGGACAAAGGTTCGAGTCCAGTGGCACCTTTAAATACCAACAAGGTTGTATTCCCCTAAAGGTTAAGAAGATCTGAATGTTATAGGCCCAATAATTCTGTTAGTCAAGTTAAAAAACATTAAATATTGACAGACAAAACTATATACATATATTACAAAGTAGATTTAAAAAATAAGATATTGGCCCTGGTGACAGCCCTGATTAAGAATCAAATTGTACAGTGACTACCAAAAATGACCATTATGGACCCTGACCGTATGCATTTTAGCCCATCGGCCTTCCTCTATGGCCAAATAAATAATATTACAGAATGGCTCCTGACCAGTGTTCCCTCTAAGCTGAGTTAGTGTGAGCTAGCTCACAGGTTTTTAGCCTCCGGCTCACACATTTTTGTGAGCAAACTAATTTATGCAATAGTCAATTCGCCCGCTCACAACTTTAATGCCACTAGCTCACAAAGCAGCATTTTTGCTCACAAGGTTCTGCAGCTTAGAGCTGGCTCCTGAGTCCTGACATTCCAATGCAACAAACATTTCTTATAAATTTGACCAAGATGAAGTTTTTTAAAAAAAAAAACACTAGATACCTGCATTATTTGTGTAGAGAAGTTAATACTTACCCATGATAGGGTCTTTAATGTTGTCCGAGGGTACAAAAGCTAGGGGTTGTCACGAGATGAAATAAGTAAAAATTAGCTAATTGAGTTCACCAAGATGCAGGATAAGGTCTCTTCTGGTCCTTAGTCAACCCAGTACGCACAATGGTTATAATTCGTATGTCTGTATAAGAAAACTTGTATTGTATATGTTTGAGTTTTTCTCTCCATCTGGATTCATTTGTAATGTTATGAATAAGAATAAAAATATATTTTTTTAAAAAAAAAGATGAAGTTTTTTAATCTTAAGAGTCCAGTGGGGCACCTTGTAAGACCAACAAAGGTTTATTCAAGGTATGAGGGAGCTTTTGTGTGCACGCACACTTCTGTTTTTCAAATCCAAGTATTTGAAAAGGTGTGTTTTGCACACGAAAGCTCATACCCTGAATAAACGTTTGTTGGTCTTACAAGGTGCCCCACTGGACTCTAAATTTGTTCTACTGCTTCAGACCAAAACGGCTGCCCGCCTGGAACTTTTTAAATGATTATTGTCTCTGACCAAAGGCAAAGACATTCATCAGCGGCCTCACCCTGGATAGTTTGCTGCCACGGTCAGGGCACACTTTCCTATAGTAATGGTTCAATTGTGTACCTTTCTCGCTTGCTCAGAAAAATGCAATGCAGCCAGGAGCCAATAGTGATGCTTTTATGCTCACCGGATTGGATGTCCTGCCGACTGCAGAACTGAGAGGACGATTTGCTAAAATGCCATTTTCGGACCATTTCTGTGGTTGTTGGTTGTGTATCTGGCGCATTAGAGACGGTAGTGTTTAGACCACCTTTGGCTATTCTTTGGCCAATGGACTGTCCCCAGAGCTCTCTGGATTCTCCCTGTTTTGTCTAGAGATCAGCTCCCTGTTGAGTCCTGGGTGGAATCTTTATTGTGAGCAGATCTTGATCCAGAAATAACTCAAATCTGTTGCAGAATACTTGACAATAGTGATCTCCTTAAAATGCTGCTGAAATGAGTACTCTCTGGGTTACCAGATGTCCTCTTTTTAGAGGACATGCCCTCTTTTTTTGTTTGTTTCCATCCTCTTTTGGACTCTTTTTAAAAAACCGATGAACATCCTCTTTTTGGGTTGGAATGTTAGGAATGCTCCTAGTTCCAATTATCACAGCTTAAATAGTGCTGGTGTAGTGGTTAAGTGTGCGGACTCTAATCTGGGAGAACCAGGTTTGACTCCCCACTTTTCCACTTGCACCTGCTGGATGACCTTGGGCAAGCCATAGTTCTGCCAAGAGCTGTTCTTATAAGGGCAGTCCTTGAAAGAGCTCTCTCAGCCCCACCTACCTCACAGGGTGTCTGTTGTGGGGAGGGGAAAGGAAAGGAAAGGAGTTTGTAAGCTGCTCTGAGACTCCACTGGGTAATGAAGGGTGGGGTAGAAATCCAATCTCTTCTTCTTCTATTGAAAATAAGATTTGTCATCATAATCAGTTGGTAGACAGTTCAGAAACATGTCCTCTTTTTTGCTTTTCAAAATACAGTAACCCTAATACTATCTTTCCTGCCAACCTAGCAGTTCGAAAGCAAGAAATTGCAAGTAGATAAATAGGTACCACTTCGGTGGGAAGGTAACAGCGTTCTGTGCGCCTTGGTGTTTAGTCATGCCGGCCACATGACCACGGAAACGACTTCGGACAGCGCTGGCTCTTCGGCTTTGAAACGGAGATGAGCACCGCAACCCTAGAGTCGGACTCGACTGGCTTTCGAGCAAGGGAACCTTTACCTTTTTAATACTATCTTACTGACTTCTATGAGAAATTGTATAGGTCCACCGTTATATCTTATCCTCCAATGTCCTTTAGTCTTTTTATGACATAAAAAGGTAAAGCTAAAGGTTCCCTTGCTCGAAAGCCAGTCGAGTCCGACTCTAGGGTTGCGGTGCTCATCTCCGTTCCAAAGCCGAAGAGCCAGCGCTGTCCGAAGACATTTCCGTGGTCATGTGGCTGGCATGACTAAACACGAAGGCGCACGGAACGCTGTTACCTTCCCACTGAAGTGGTACCTATTTATCTACTTGCAATTTCTTGCTTTCGAACTGCTAGGTTGGCAGGAGCTGGAACTAGAGACGGGAGCTCACTCCGTCATGCGGCACACTCGGGTCTCGAACTGCTGAACTACTGACCTTCCACAGCCTGCAGTTCAGCGTCTTAACCACTTGAGCCACCGCAGCTCCTTTTATGAGATACGTGTATTTAATTAAGATGGGCAGCCATGTTAATCTATCTGTAGAAGCAGAAAAGAGCCAGAGAGTCCAGGAGCACCTTAAAGACCAACAAAATATGTGGCAGGGCAGGAGCTTTCGTGAGTCACTGGCTCACTTCTTCGGATACCTATTATCTGAAGGGAAAAAAATTAAATGTATTTTATTGTTTTGGTACTTTTGTCTTTTGGCTTGTTCTGTCCTGTTTGGTTACGTTGGTTTGTCTGTTCTGTTGTGATGAACTGGGTTTGTGGTCAAGACCTTTGGTCCTATCATACGGGCCTAATCATAAAGGAGAGGAAAGTTCAAATGAGGCCCAACTGATCTGCCCATGGTCTTCTACTAAGAAGAAGAGGAGATTGGATTTACACCCCGCCCTTCACTACCCAAAGGAGTCTCAGAGTGGCTTACAAACTCCTTTCCCTTCCCCTCCCCTCCCCACCACAGATACCCTGTGAGGTAGGTGGGGCTGAGAGAGCTCTGACAGAAACTGCTCATTTTCAAGGACAGCTCTGACAGAACTATGGCTTGCCCAAGGTCATCCAGTAGGTGCAAGTGGAGGAGTGGGGAAATCAAACCCGGTTCTCCTAGATTAGAGTCCGCACACTTAACCACTACACCAAACTGGCTCTCTAATCCAGTGTGCCCCCAGAATGCTTTGCAAAACGCAAGTGTTCCGTGCATGGGTTTCTTAGCAGAAGGGTGAAAAGTTCTGCAAAGCTATGCAGCTCGAAAGCTATGGATCTTGCCCACTATTGTTTACTCTGACTGGCGGCAATGGTTCTTGAATATCAGGCAGGGAGCCTTTCTCAGCTCAAGCGAGGGTTACTCTTTTTCTTTTTCTTTTTTTCTATACTGTTATATAAATGTTGGTATCAAATATTATCAAAACAATAGGTTTCACCCAAACAAAACATCAAAGTGCTGTATGGGGGGAAAAGAAATTAAAAAACACAAAATTGATTTACCTTGAATGTACATCTTATTATACACGGTGCTATATACGTTTGCATATCTTCCTAACACTGTGACCAGTGTTCCCTCTAAGCTGGGTTAGTGTGAGCCAGCTGACAGTTTTTTAGCCTCCGGCTCACAGATTTTTGTCCCGGCTCACGACTGATTTGTGCAGCAGCTGACTTGCTCGCTCACAACCTTAAGGCCGGTAGCTCACAAAGTAGAATTTTTGCTCACAAGACTCCACAACTTACAGGGAGCATTGACCGAGACACTCTGTTTTTGTGTTTATAGCCTCCAGGTGGGACCTGGAGATCTCCCGGAATTACAGCTGGTCTTTGGACTACAGATATCAGTTCCCCCGGAGGAAATGGCTGCCTCGCAGGGCAGATTCTAGGACAGTGATGGCGAAACTTTTAGAGACCGCGTGCCCAAACTGCGACCCAAAACCCACTTATTTATTGCAAAGTGCCAACATGGCAATTTAACCTGAATACTGAGGTTTTTCTTTAGAAAAAACAACTCATACATTAACTTAAGATGATCCAAACATAGTAAGGAAAGCAATCCCAAATGCTTTCATTTACTTAAAATTATTTGGCAGAGAATGCGACACTTATGATGGTCTGGGCCTGGCTGGGGTGATGGCATGCGTGCCCACAGAGAGGGCTCTGAGTGCCACTTCTGGCACCCCTGCCATAGGTTCGCCACCACTGTTCTAGGACCTCATGCCACGGCTGAGCTTTTGTCTCTTTTCAGACTCCCACCTTCCCTAGGTTCTGCCCCTGTATCTCCAGGAGTTTTCTGAGCTGGAGCTGTCAGGCGTAATGGAGAGAAATGTCTTGCCCCTTCAACAGAGGCTTGAGGTGTGGAAATAGGCAGGGAGCAGTGTTCCCGCTAAGCTGAGTTAGTGTGAGCTAGCTCACAGTTTTTTAGCCTCTGGCTCACATTTGTGTCTCAGCTCAGGAAGGATGGCTCCAGAGCAAACTGATTTATGCAGCAGCCAAATTGCTCACTCACAACTTTAATGCCTGTAGCTCACAAAGTAGAATTTTTGCTCACAAGACTCCATAGCTTAGAGGGAACATTGGCAGGGAGCGCTTTCCGTTAGAGGTCTCATTAACTTCCCATTAAGCATCTGTTCAAGGGACGGGGCGTGCTTCTCCAGGACTGCTGGCAACCCTGAGTTCAGTGAGGGAGGACGTAGTGGCGTACAGTCTGCCCTCCAAACTGGCTTTTCCTCCAGGGGAACGGATTGCTGTGGTCTGGAGATCAGTTGTGAACTTGGCACAGATATCAGCCGTCCCTTCTTAAGAGCAGACCCCCAAGGGCTGAACTCACGTATTTCTTATACACAGCATGGGGTTTACTGTATGGAGTGCAGTCGCCTCATCCCACAGTCCACAGAGTGTCTGGAGCAGGGCCCCCCAACAAGATGCCTGTGGACACCGTGGCACGCACCAGCACCAGTTTGGTGTAGTGGTTAGGAGCGCAGGCTCTAATCTCGGAGATCCGGGTTTGATTCCCCATTCCTCCACATGCAGCTGTTGGTGTGACCTTGGGTCAGTCACAAGTTCTCTCAGAGCTGCTCTCTCAAGAGCAGTCCTCGAAAGAGCTCTCTCAGCCCCACCTACCTCCCAGAGGGCCTGTTGTGGGGAGGGGAAGGGAAAGGAGATTGTAAGCCACTCTGAGACTCCTTCTGATAGTGAAGGGCAGGGTATAAATCCAATTTCCTCCTCTTCTTTTCTGGTGTTCATCAAGTGTTTTTATAAAGTGGGTGGGGACCAGGTGGGGCTTTTGCCCAGCAGGGCTTCTGATGGGCTATTGTAGCTTTGATCGGCTGTGCGGTTTTTTTAAAAAAACCTTGCTTTGGCAGCAGCTGCCACTTCAGCCGAAGGATCTTCACTGTTGGACTGAAGGTAAGCAGTGGCAGCCATTTTGTGGCTGGCTTCCACCGACCGAGGCAGCCATTTTATAGCAGCCATTTGCCGTGTCAGAATTACAAAGGTGCCTGTAGGTGCAAAAAGGTTGGGGACCCCTGGTCCGGATCATACAAGATACTGATTCAGACCCCACCTAAAATGTAGATGGAAAGAAAGGGGGTGACTTTTGCAGCTTACCCCCCTCCGATGGCAGACCTCCAACCCCCCCCCTGCAAAAAACAACAACAACTATTCCTGATCTCCGCCCCCCAGGAATAGTATGGGGAGTGCATTTTGTGTTGTAGCCAGAAGGGCCAGGTTAGTTGGAAAGTTTTTTTTCTGCCAAAAGGGTTTGGTGTAGTGGTTAGGAACGTGGACTCTAATCTGGGAGAAACGGGTTTGAGTCTTCACTCCTCCACATGCAGCTGCTGGGGTGACCTTGGGTCAGTCATAAGTTCTCTCAGAGCTGTTCTCAAGAGCAGTTCTCAGAAGTGCTCTCTCAGCCCTACCTACCTCCCAAGGTGCCTGTTGTGGGGAGGGGAAGGGGAAGGAGATTGTAAGCCAATCTGAGACTCTGAGTAAAGGGCGGGGTATAGATCCAATCTCTTCTGTTCTTCTTCATCAGATGTAGAGAGCCAGTGTGGTGTAGAGGTTAGTGTAAGACCAGAATCTGGGAGAATAAAATGTAGGAGTACAGAGTGATGTAAGCGCCATTGAGTCCCCACTGGGGAGAAAAGTAGGATCTAAATAAGTAAAAGTTTAAAAAAGAGAAATCCCTTCTGTCTGTGGAAAATTTAGGCAGGATCCAAGCTATTCCTGGATGAACCTGGACCTGGCAGCTGTACCAATCACAAACTGAAGCACAAAGAGGAAATGTTACGTAAGTACTTGAGTGACGCAATGCCAAAACCCACCACTAAAGAGAAGCACTTACCGATTCCTTCCCTCATATTTAGTACAACTTGGAATCGCACAATTGCATTAATAGATCAAAGAGGTCGGCCGTGTTGGGGTGAAGGAACAGAACAAAGTTGGAGTCAAGCAGCACCTTTAAGACCAACAAAGTTTTATTCTAAGTGTTGAGCTTTCGTGTGTACGCACACTTCCTCAGATACATTGAAATGGAATGTCAGATCACAGTTGTATAGATATAGAGGACGGCTTGTTAAATTAGCATGCGAAATAGTGAAGATGTTTTTTTAACAGATAAAAAGAATGACAAGCTTGGTTTCTGGTTATCATGAACCCAAACAGATGATAACCAGAAACTAAGCTTGTCATTCTTTTTATCTGTTAAAAAAACATCTTCACTATTTCACATGCTAAATTAACAAGCCGTCCTCTATATCTATACAACTGTGATCTGCAGATTCCAGACTAACACAAGAAATTATGTCACATGACACAGAGGTGATACTTAGCGGAGTCGCCACTACCAAGTGTGCTGCTGGCTGGTGGCTTAGATACTTTCAAGGGAAATTGGAAGAAGAAGGGAAGAGGAGATTGAATTTATACCCCGCCCTTCACTCGGAATCTCAGAGCAGCTTACAAACTCCTTTCCCTTCCCCTCCCCGCAACAGACACCCTGTGGGGTAGGTGGGGCTGAGAGAGTTCTGAGAGAATTGCTCTTTCAAGGACAGCTCTGACAGAACGATGGCTTGCCCAAGGTCATCCAGCAGCTGCAAGTGGAGGAGTGGGGAATCAAACCCGGTTCTCCCAGATTAGAGGCCGCGCACTTAACCACTACACCAAACTGGCTCATTCTTCATATTCATTAGACACATGCATAGAGGATTCCAGTGCAGTATAGTGGTTAAGAGTGTCAGACTGGTATCCAGGAGACCCAGGTTCGAATCCCCACTGGTTCCATGGAAGTTCACTGGGAAGCCTCACCTACCTCACAGGGTGGTTGTGAGGATACAATGGAGGAGACGGAAGCAGTGTAAGCCACTTTTGAGTCCCCACTGGGGAGGAAAGTGGGGTATAAATGAAGTAAATAAATAGGATTAACAGTGCAGTCCTAAATGGAGTTACAGCCTTCTAAGCCCCACTGACGTCAATTGACTTTAAAGGTTGTAACTGTGTTTAGGATCATACCATGAGTCTGACAATGGCTATTACCTATGACAGCGGAACCTCCATATTCAGAGAGAGTGTACCTTTCAGTTACCGACTGCTGGTGACAAACAATGTGAGCAGTCTGTTGCCTTCGTGTCCTGCTCGAAGGCTTTCCAGCTGAAAGCAGGACGTGGACCATAGAATCATAGAGTTGGAAGGGGCCACACAGGCCGTCTAGTCCAGCCCCCTGCCCAATGCAGGGCCAGCCTCAAGCATCTCTGACAAATATTCGTCCAGCCTCTTCTTGAAAGCTGTCAGTGAAGGGGAGCCAACCACCTCTCTAGGCAGCTGATCCCACCTTTGAACCACTCTGGCCGCGAAAAGGTTTTCCCAAATATCCAGCCGATACCTTTCTGCATGTCATTTAAACCCGTTGCTTCGGGTCCTATCCGGTGTTCCCTCTAAGCTGACTTAGTGTGAGCTAGCCCACAGTTTTTTAGCCTCCAGCCCACGTATTTTTGTCTCAGCTCAGGACGGATGGCTCCAGAGCCAACGAACTGATGCAGTGGCCAAATCGCTCGCTCACACCTGTAATGCAGTAGCTCGCAAAGTAGAATTTTTGCTCACAAGACTCCACAGCTTAGAGGGAGCATTGGCCCTGTCCTCTGCTGCCCGCCGACTGGAACAGCTCCTTGGCCCTCCTCCAAAGGACAGCCTTTCGAATATTTAAAGAGAGCAATCATGTCCCCCCCGAGCCGAGACAGAAATGTGCGAGCCGGAGGCTAAGAAACTGTGAGCTAGCTCACACTAACTTAGCTTAGAGGGAACACTGCCCCAGGGCCCTCAGCCTTTCCTCGCAGGGCTCAGTCTCCAGACCCCTGACCCGTCCTCGCCGCTCTCCTCTGCCCCGTCTCTCGATTTTGCCCACGCCCTTTTTGAAGTGGCAGCGAGGGTTGCCAGCCTCCAGGTGGCACCTGGGGAGGATCCCCCAGAATGACCGGTCTTCTCCAGACGGCAGAGATCAGTACCCTTGAAGATAGTGGCTGCTTTGGAGGGTGCTCTGGCATCGTACCCCACTGAGGCCCTTTCTATCACCAAAGCCCGCCCTCCCCAGTCTCCACTCCCAAAATCTCCAGGTATTTCACAACCCAGAGCTGGCAACATTAAGAAGAAGAAGAAGAAGAGATTGGATTTATGCCCTGCCCTTCACTTGGAGTCTCAGAGCGGCTTACAAACTCCTTTCCCTTCCCCTCCCCACAACAGACACCCTGTGAGGTAAAAGAAGAAGAAGAGATTGGATTTATGCCCCGCCCTTCACTTGGAGTCTCAGAGCGGCTTACAAACTCCTTTCCCTTCCCCTCCCCACAACAGACACCCTGTGAGGTGGGCGGGGCTGAGAGAGCTCTGACACAAACTGCTCTTTTTCAAGGACAGCTGTGCCAGAGCTTGTGACTGACCCAAGGTCATCCAGCCAGGTGCAAGTGGAGGAGTGGGGAATCAAACCCGGTTCTCCCAGATTAGAGTCCGCGCACTTAACCACTACACCAAACTGGCTCTCCAGGATCAGTTCTTATAAAAGCGGGATCAGTTCTTATAAAAGCGACCCAAAAGGAAAATGGGGGAACCTTCCGTCAGGAATCCGTCTTCAATACATATCCATGGTACCCCCTGTTACCGTGAGAGTCCGCATTTCCAGAGCGTCCCCTTGGATGGGGAACCCCTGAGCATTGGCCACAAAACCCCTTGGCAGTCTTTAAGCAGCAGCTGGACAAAGACTGGACTAGATGGCCTGTATGGCCCCTCCCAACTCTGTGATTCTATGATCCTAAGTTTCTGGGCCAAAGATTAGGACTCACGTTCGATTCACGCAGAATACTCGCCAGGCCTGCTAGGTAGGCCTCACTGTTGCCATGTGGAAACCAAGAGCTGGCCCAAAGATATACCTGCTACGCCCTTAAAGCTGTGAGTGGCACAGGAAGGCTGGTTTCCCTCAGCAGTTTGGTGTAGTGGTTAGCGCTGACTCTAATCCGGGAGAACCGGGTTTGAGTCCCCACTCCTCCACATGCAGCCGCTGGGGTGACCTTGGGCCAGTCACAAATTCTCTCAGAGCTGTTCTCTCAAGGGCAGTTCTCAAGAGAGCTCTCTCAGCCCCACCTGCCAGCCTCACAGGGTGTCTGTTGTGGGGAGGGGAAGGGAAAGGAGATTGTATGCCACTCTGAGACTCCTTCGGGTAGTGAAGGGCCGGGTATAAATCCAATCTCCTCTTCTTCATCGACTTGTTTGGTCCGGAAGCCAACTCTTTCATTGCTGAGGGGCCCCTGATCAGTCTGCAGGAACCCTCCAGGCAGGGCAATCAGCTCTGTACTGGGAATACCTGGAGATTTGGGGGTGAAGCCAGAGGAGGGTGGGATTTGTGGAGGGACTTTAATGAGTCCCACCTTCCAAAGCAGCCATTTTTTTCCTCAGGTGAACTGACCTCGGTCACCTGGAGAACAGTTGTGATCTCAGGAGATCTCCAGCCACCATCTGGAGATTGGGAACCCTACCTCAGGGCCTCCTAGGGTAGCCAACCTCCAGTTGGGGCCTGGAGGTCTCCCAGAAATCTCCAGGCGACAGGAATCAGTTCCCCTGGAAGAAATGGCTGCTTTGGACTGTATGGCACTAGACCCGCCCGCCCCGAGGTCCCTTGTCTCCCCAAACACGGTGCCTTCCCTGTGCTCTGCCCCCAGATCTCCATGGATTCCCCAACCCAGAGTGGCAGCCCTGTTTCCCCACCCTCCGTTTAGAACGTGGTCAAAAAAACCGACTGTGCTGAACTCGTCCTGTTATATTTTGTGGTGATTTCCTGCCGCGTTTTCTGCTGTTTTGTTTGTGTGCCTCTGTCTGCAAGCGTTCTGCCTGGGAAAGTAGCTTATGAATAGGGTTGCCAACCTCCAGGTTGGGCCTGGAAACTTCTCCTGCTATGACACTTGATCTCCAGACGACCCAAGATCAGTCCCCCTGGAGAAAACGGCTGCCTTGGAGGGTGGACTCTCTGTGGCATTTCTACCTCACGGAGGCCAGTTTGGTGTAGCGGTTAGGACTCTGATCTGGGAGAACCGGGTTTGATTCTCCACTCCTTCACATGCAGCCAGCCAGGTGACCTTGGGTCAGTCACAAGTTCTTCCGGAGCTGTTCTCTCAAGAGAGCTCTCAGCCCCATCTACCTCACGGGGTGTCTGTTGTGGGGGGTGGGAAGGGAAAGGAGCTTGTAAGCCGCTCTGATGAGACTCCTTTGGGTAGTGAAGGGCGGGGTGTAAATCCAATCAGTCTCTTCTTGTTGTTCCGCACCCACCCTCCCCAGGAATTTCCCAACCTAGATTTGGCAACCCTTCTTATAAATCAGCAACCATCCAGGCACCGTAGGCTCCCAGCCAGTATTCCCTCTAAGCTGAGTTAGTGTGAGCTAGCTCACAGTTTTTTAACCTCCGGCTCACACTTTTTTGTCTTAGCTCAGGAAGGACGGCTCCAGAGCAAACTAATTTATACAGTAGCCAAATTGCTTGCTCACAACTTTAATGCCAGTAGCTCACAAAGTAGAACTTTTGCTCACAGGACTCCACAGCTTAGAGGGACCATTGCTCCCAGCATGCATTAGTAGGACCTGTAATACACCACGACTCCATGGCAGAAATCCGAATACATATTTTTTATATATCACAAGAGCTGACTCTCGCTCCCGGAACGGCAATCCCTTTCCCTGGGCAAGAGGCCCCGTGGAGAGCGTGGAACAGATCTGTCCACACGCGACAAACTGTCCGGCTCCCAGAGGTCAGTGGTGCCACAGCACGTCATGTGATCCGCACCGAGTGTTTCCACGGCCTCCTCCTTTCCGCGTCGCTCCTCTCACAGTTCACACCCTTTCAGCCAGTGAGACAGATCGAGGCCTTCGCAGTTATTCCTCCAAGCCATCCTGAGAGGGAAGAGAGAGGGACGCAGGTGCGCACGCAAAAGAAAGATGGTCAGTGGTCAGTCAATGTGGCGGATCCAGTGGAAAGGTTGGATCCAGTAAAACGGGTCATGGGAGGAGGAGGAGAATCGTTCCCTGCCTCCCCCAGCAGCCTGCCATTGGTCCCGAAACCTGTCACCCAACAGACACAAGGACGTTGTAGAGTTTACACCTATGGTTGCCAATCTCCAGGGGGTACCTGGACATTTCCCACTATTACAATCGCTCTCCAGTCTGCCGTTGGTCCCCAAACCTATCACCCAACAGACACAAGGACGTTGTAGAGTTTACACCTATGGTTGCCAATCTCCAGGGGGTACCTGGACATTTCCCACTATTACAATAGCTCTCCAGACAATCAAAATAAGTTCCCATGGAGAAAACGGCGGCTGTGGAGGGTGGACTCTGTGACATTGTACCACGCTTAGGCCCCTCCCCTCCCATAGTTTATAGCCAGTTTTTCTCAGTTGGACTGGAGGCGGGTTACACCGAGTGGGTCAAAATAGGTCCGACAGGACGGGGCTTTCGACAGACAACGCAATAGGAGGACTTCAGGTGGCAGAACCAATCGGAAATCTAAAAACAGGACTGAAGCAAAGCAGAAGCAGCACCGTTTTGCAAAGAGAGCCAACGGCATCACCACAGGGTTGTTGGAGGCGGTGAAAACAGCGCAAAGGGAAGGCAAGACACCACTTCTGACCACGGTGCTGCCCAAGGCTCATTTTGTAGAAAAAGCCCAGCAGGAACTCATTAGCATATTAGGCCACACCCATTACAGCACATCTCATTAGCATATTACCAGAAGTGTGCTCATCCAGCCACACCCACCTTTTGCTTCTTATTCTGTTTACCTTGTTTGTTGTCAAAACCCAGGGCCTTTTTTTGTAGCAGGAACTCCTTTGCATGTTAGGCCACACACCCCTAATGTAGCCAATCCTAATGAGTTTCTGCTGTTGGGTGTGGCCTATTATGCTAATGAGTTCCTGCTGGGCGTGGCCAACTCAGGAGCCAGCCGGAACTCCGTTCCTGAGCATTCCAGCCCAAAAATAGCCCTGGTGACATCATGGCTTGAGACAACACTTCTGGGCATATAACTGGAAGTGATGTCACTGTGCCACTGCTTTCCTCTTCATTTTGTTCCTGCCACTCCATTGAGTGAGAGTGGGAGCCTAGAACCTGGGGGGAGATCTCCGTTGTTACCCACCCTGAGCCTTGCAGTGCAGGCGAGGGAGGGCTAAACAAAGCAAGAGAGGGAATAACCTCGTAAACTCCTCTGAACTTCTTGCAGAAAGGGTGGGCTCGAATGCAACACCTGGGCAGAAGGTTTCCTGCTCCGGTCACTCTCTTGCAGCTGGGCCTACCCCACAGGGCTGTTGTGAAAATAAAATGGAATCAAGCCCCTCCCCCCACTACCACACCACCCACAATTTGTAGGACTCCTTTGAGAAAAGACAGGGTGCAGTCGATCACGCGTGGATCGACAGGATTTTAGAGTCAAGACCTAAAGATTTAGCTATTTTAAGGAAACAGCCACCGGGTGTCAATAGGTTCACGTTTCAAAATTCAGATTTTCGAGTGGGAGAAAATTAGTCAAATTTCTCAGACTTTTGCCGCGTGTCAGAATGCCCATGCAGCTAAAATGCTGATTCTGTGCGTGTGCGATGGGGCGATGGGGCGACCCTGAACAGCATGACCTCCTTCCATTGGACAAATAAGCAATGTGCCGCCAAGCTGTACCCGAGTCATGCCGACCCCATCCATAGAGATGAGCAGAGGCGGTTGGCCCTTGCCTTCCTCTGCACAGCAACCCTAATTTTCCTTGGTGGTCTCCCATCCAAGTACTGGTGCTGGCCAGTCCTGCTTAGCTACCAAGCTCTGGCACACCCCGGGTGAAACTGGGCTATTCAGGTGGATGAAATCCATTGAAGTCCCTCTAGTATTTGAAGGACCGGCACTGTTTAGGATTGTGCTGGGGCGTGGGAAACACTGTTCAAAACAGCCACTAGAGGGCAGTGCAGATCAGAGGCAGAGTTACTACAGGAAGAAACAGCGTTTTCTCCATTATGAACAGTTCGGGTGGGGTTGTCAACTCTGGGTTGGAAACTACCTGGAGATTTGGGGGGCGGAGCCTGGGGAGGGCGGGGTTTGGGGAGGGGAGGGGCCTCAGTGTGGTATAATCATAGACCCCATCCTCTCAAGCAGCCATTTTCTCCAGAGGAACTGATCTTGATCATCCGGAGGTCTGTTGTGCTTCTAGTTGTACTTCTAGTTGATCTCCAGGCCCCATCTGGAGGTTGGCAGGGGAATTCAAAAGCTACTTTGTGTGGCATTGCCCAAATGAAAAGTATTACATGACTGGTTTGGGGCTTTCCTGAAAAGACCAAGAGAGCTGCCGGCAATTTTCATTGCTCTTAATCCCAGTAGGGTGTTTCGATCTCGTCCCATGAGAGGAAATGATCCATTGGTTTTCTTTTAAAAAAATTCCCAGACAGAAAACACCATAATAGAAATGATTCTCTCCTTCCTTTTGACTAGCCACAAGTCAATTAGTGAAATTACATTACATTAAAACAGACCTATATATAGCTAGGAGCTGCGGTGGCTCAAGTGGTTAAGATGCTGAACTGCAGGCTGTGGAAGGTCGGTAGTTCAGCAGTTTGAGACCCGAGTGTGCCGCATGACAGAGTGAGCTCCCGTCTCTAGTTCCAGCTCCTAGCAGTTAGAAAGCAAGAAATTGCAAGTAGGTAAATAGGTACCACTTCAGTGGGAAGGTAACAGCGTTCCGTGCGCCTTGGTGTTTAGTCATGCTGGCCACATGACCACGGAAACGTCTTCGGACAGCGCTGGCTCTTCGGCTTTGAAACGGAGATGAGCACCGCAACCCTAGAGTAAGATTTGACTGGCTTTCGAGCAAGGGAACCTTTACCTTTACTTTTTACTATATCACTGAACTATGGCCCTTCCCATAACTTCTCCATGTCTCGAAAATGTTTTCCCTCAGCATAGTGACTACTTCTCCAATGTAAGAATGTGAGAAAGTAACACACTTGAGTAACTAACAGTGCAAACTGTAGCAGAGTAACATCCTTCTAAATCCATTGAAGACAATGGGCCTAGAAGTGTTTAACCTTGTTTGGGACTGCACTGTAAGAAATATGGGTGTGCCACAACCTCCAGTACTTTTCAGGTTTGGGTATATTGAACCCAAAAAATATTGGTATTTCTCAATATTCCTGAATCCTAATACCAGTATGGTATTTGGATTTGGGAAATATTCAGGAAACCATTGGTCCCCATAGGGTATAATGGCATCTGGGGCTCGGGGTGTGTGTGTGATTTTTGAGGCAGAGGCACCAAATAGCCGCTGGTGCATCTCCTAACCACCCCCCAAATCTCAAAAAGATTGGACCAGGGGATTCAATTCTATGGGCCCCCAAAGAAGATGCCCCCATCCTCCATTGTTTCCAATGGAGGAAAAAAGGCATCTAAAGGGCAGGGCTCTCTTCTTAAATTCTTCTTAGATTTTTTTCCAAAAACCGGCCATAAAATATGAATGATCTTGGCTTCCTAGTGAAAAGATAGCTGAAAGTCCTACAGCCGTGCTGGCTCTAAAACACTTTTGCAAAATGAAAACAAAGGTCAAAATGCAATATCAAATTAATTTTAGATTACATAACATTTTTTTAAAAAAAGATCGCTTCCAGTAAAGCTCTTCTCTTCTGATTCTTTGCCCTTAACAGTTCTTAAAAGTGACACGTAGCCACAGTTTTGGAGCTGGCTTTCATTCCCTTCCCACATCAGCCCCAAACACTGCTCCTGGGGATAAAGGTAAAGGTTCCCTTGCTCGAAAGCCAGTCGAATCTGACTCTAGGGTTGCGGTGCTCATCTCCGTTTCAAAGCCGAAGAGCCAGCACTGTCCGAAGACATTTCCGTGGTCATGTGGCCGGCATGACTAACCACCAAGGCGCACGGAACGCTGTTACCTTCCCACTGAAGTGGTACCTATTTATCTACTTGCAATTTCTTGCTTTCGAACTGCTAGGTTGGCAGGAGCTGGAACTAGAGATGGGAGCTCACTCCGTCATGCGGCAACTCGGGTCTCGAACTGCTGAACTTCCACAGCCTGCAGTTCAGCGTCTTAACCACTTGAGCCACCGCAGCTCCAAAATAAACCTAGCTCACCACAAAAAGAGCTAGAATTTCAGCCTGCCGGACTGTTCTTCGGCTATACTACACCCTCTACCTTAAAAAGGATATTATAGCTTTGGAAAAAGTGCAGAAAAGGGCAACTCGAATGACAAAAGGGTTGGAACACTTTCCCTATGAGGAAAGGTTAAAGCGCTTAGGGCTGTTTAGCTTGGAGAAACGACGACTGAGGGGTGACATGATCGAGGTTTATAAGATTATGCATGGGAAAGAACAGGTGGAGAAAGAGGTACTTCTCTTTCTCACAATACAAGAACTCGTGGGCACTCCATGAAACTGCTGAGCGGTCGGGTTAGAACAGATAAAAGGAAGTACTTCTTCACCCAAAGAGTGATTAACACATGGAATTCACTGCCACAGGAAGTGGTGGTGGCTACAAGCATGGACGGCTTCAAAAGGGAATTAGATAAGCATATGGAGCAGAGGTCCATCAGTGGCTATTAGCCACAAGGTATAGTTGGGGGGTGGGGGCAACAGTGGGAGGGCTTCTAGTGTCCTGGCCCCACTGCTGGACCTCCTGATGGCACCTGGTGTTTTTGGCCACTGTGTGACACAGAGCGTTGGACTGGATGGGCCTTTGGTTTGATGATCCAACATTGGCATCTCTTATGTTCTTATGTTCTTATTTACCTTCACCCCCTTCCCATAACCCCACGGAGCCCTTACCACGTCCCCATGCCTCTTGGGGTTTGCACGATCCTCATGGCACAGGTAATGTCATCATTGAGGCTGCTGGTCAGCAGATCTGTGGGGAGAGAGGAAAGAGGGGGTGAGGGGCCGAGGCAATGCCCTAGCCCGCCCCGCCCCCAACTTAGATGGCCAGTGAGGTATTGTGAGGCATTGACTAAGGGGATGGGACACCTTCCCTGAGAAAAAAGGTTAAAGAGGTTAGGACTCTTTGGCTTGGAGAAACGATGATTGAAGGATGACATGCAAGAGGTTTACAAAATGAAGCATGGGACAGAGAAGGGAAGAGAAAGTAGCATTTCTCTCCCTTTCTCCCAATACAAGAACTCACGGGCATTCAGTGAAAAGAACGAGGAGTAGGCTCAGAACAGGTAAAAGGAACAACTTCTTCACCCAAAGAGTAATGAACATGTGGAATTCACTGCTGCAGGAAGTGGTGGCGGCTACAAGCACAGGCAGCTTCAAGAGGGGACTGGAGAAACATAGGGAGCATAAATCCATTAGTGGCTATTAGCCAAAAAGGTATAGAGGGAACACTCTGTCTGGGGCAGGGATGCTCTGTACTCTTGGTCCTTGGGGGGGCAACAGTGGGAGGGCTTCTGGAGTTCCGACCCTGCCGGGGGACCTCCTGATGGCACCTGGGTTTTGGCCACTCTGCGGCACAAGATGTTGGACTGGATGAGCCATTGGCCTGGTCCAACATGACTTCTCTTATGTTCTTATGTCTGGGGCACTGGGGCAGTGATACTCTGTATTGTCCTACACAAACCTACCCATACATTCTAGTCATCTTCAGAGGCCTTGCTTCAGTTGCACCTGCCCTCTGAGGCTAGACAGGTGGCGACCTGAAAACGGGCCTTCTTGGTGGTGGCCCTAAAACTTTTGGAATTCCTTGTCTCTGACATATGTAACTTACTTTGCAGAGCCAGTTTGGTGTAGTGGTTAAGATTGGCAGACTCTAATCTGGAGAACCAGATTCGATTCCCCCCCCCCACTTCCCCACTTGAAGCCAGCTGGGTGACCTTGGGCAAGTCACAGGACACTCAGCCTACAAGTAAGCATAGCTCGCCACCTAGTGGTGCCAAAAAGAGTTACAGCTTCGTCAGCCAAACAATCCGTTCCGGGATCTCTTGGCTATTCCATGCACAATGCCAGACGATAATTGATTAATTACTTCACATGGGGCTCTTTTTGTAGCTGGAACTCCTTTGCATATTAGGCGACACCCCCCTAATGTAGCCAATCCTCCAAGAGCTTACAGAGCGCTTCCCTGTTGCACGGATAAAACGAAAGAGGAGAGAACAGCACATGCCACCCTGAGCTCCTTCGGAGCAAGAGTGGGAGGAAAAATGAGAATGACAGAGAGTTCTATCGAATGGGTCCTCCCACCTGCAATCTGCACCTCTCCCTTTCCTGTTTGCCGGGTCTTCCTTCCCCCTGCTATAAGCATTCAACAGCAATATACCGTGGTCTCCTAGTGTGCAAAGATGGAACTGCTAGTGCACCAAGAGGATTTTTAGGAGACCTTTGAAGTACCACGTACAGAAGGAGTCGCATGCTCTGCCTCTGTATGACTCACTGCTTTGGTCATACCACCACAAAGGGGTGGCTGATTCCATGGGCTGCCAACCTCCAGGTGGGGCCTGGAGACCACCAGGAATTACAACTGACCTCTAGAAAACAAAGATCGGTTCTGCTGGAGAAAATGGCTGCTTTGGAGGGTGGACGCTACGCTAAGGTCCCTCCCATTCCCCCAAACCTCACCCTCCCCAGGCTCCACCCCCAAATCTCCAGAAATTTCCCAACCCAGAGATGGTAACCCTAAACTGCACTTGGATCATTCTATTGCAGCCAACTGATCTGCCCTCAGAGGAGGCTGCCAGTGTTTCTCTATATTAATTTCTGGGCTCCCTTCTTTCCAGCCCAGCAGGTATGCCCAGATCAGTGACTCATACAGAGAAGGGCTAGTGAGGTTCACTTGCACACACTCAAAGTGATGGCAGCGTTCACCATTCCTTTGAGGAACCATGGGGGGGGGGGAATGATAGCCTTCTTCCCAGTTTGGTGGTTAGAAGCATGGACTCTAATCTGGGAGAACCGGGTTTGATTCTCCACTCCTCCACATGTAGCTAGCTGGGTGACCTTAGCTCAGTCACAAGTTCTCTCAGAGCATTTATCTCACAAGCAGTCCTCGAAAGAGCCTTCTCAGCCCTACCTACCTCACAGGGTGTCTGTTTTGGGGAGGGGGAGGGAAAAGAGATTTGTAAGTCACTCTGAGACGTCTTTGGGTAGTGAAGGGCGGGGTATAAATCCAATCTCCTCCTCTTCTCTTCTTCTTCATATGGCTGGAACACAGCTCCCCCTGGTGGCGTGGCGTGGGATTTCAAAACT
>NW_015175474.1:0-2646 GCF_001447785.1 Gekko japonicus
CTGATGGACCTCTGCTCCAGATGTTTATAAACTAACAACTCAGGGGTTGCAGTATATAAGCACATAGCACAGCCCACTCAGCTGGTGGGTTGCCAGCCTCCAGGTGGGGCCTGGAGATTTCCCGCTTTTACAACTGATCTCCAGCTGACAGAGATCAGCTCCCCTGGAGAAATCGGCTGCCTTGAAGGGGGGGACTCTATGGCATTGTACCATGCTCAGGCCCCTCCCCTAAACCCCACCCTCTCCTGGATCCACCCCCCAAATCTCCAGGCATTTCCCAACCCAGACCTGGCAACCCTACTCAGCTGGCGGGTACTGCATGGTGCCCTCTCGGGTGTGATTTGGCAGCAAGATTGTACCCTTGCTAAGCCGCTGCTGTGTGCCCGGCTGAAGGAGTTCAGTGAACCAAGACGTCTGGAATAGCTGGACATGGAAAAAGCAACATCTCTCCAACCTATAATGGGCTGGTATGCTTGTTAATAGACGGCTGAGACCAGGAGGGGAGCGGCTCCAAGGAGGGCCCAGGATACCAAGCTGGACGGTGTGTTTTCAAAGCCTCACAGCGCACACACAGACACACAGACACAGCATCACACCAGCGGCTGCCAAAAGCCCGGCAGGCCGACTGAAGCAGAGGCCGGGATGTCAGTTCAGCACAGGTCTCTCCTGCAGGCACAGCAATGCTGCGGCTTTCGCAACGGCCAAAAGGAATCTCTTTCTGGACCTGGCAGGAGCTCTGCGCAGTCAGGAGGGGCACCAGGGGGCCTCGCAGCAGCCCGCAGGCCTCTGCGCTTGGTCTGTGCCCACCACCGTGGCACTGTGTGCTTCTACCACAGCCCACCAGAGTTCTGGGGGGAGGCGAGGGCTTCTGTCAACTGTTCCCTCTAAGCTGAGTGAGTGTGAGCTAGCTCACAGTTTTATAGGCTCCGGCTCACACATTTTCGCCTTAGCTCAGGAAGGGACGGCTCCAGAGCAAACTCATTTATGCAGGAGACAAATCGCTCGCTCCCAACAACTGTAATGCCAGGAGCTCACAAAGTAGAATTTTTGCTCACAAGACTCCTACGCTTAGAAGGAGCATTTCTTCCTGCCCACTCTTGAGCAGTCACAATGAAACCTGGTGTGTGTGGGTGTGGGTGTGTTAACAGCTACATCTGTGCAGATCAATCAAAGTGGGATCATGAGGGTCACACAACCACAAAGCAAAAGCTCTTGGCAGTTTTCAGAGGGCCAGAGGTCCCTGGGACCAACCTGGGTGTCAGGGGCTTTGTGACACAGAGAGTTTGCTGTCTCTGCTTACATTATGTCAATACCTCCACGGTGACATTTGGCATAGATTTACTGGGGGGGGGGGCTCTCGTTGTCCCCGCTGCGCATTGTTCCACATGGTGCTTGCAAACATCAGCCCTATTTTGACCCTTAATGTTGCCCGTGCCAAACCCTTGCCGCAAAGCCCAGACCTTATAGGGGAGAAGAGCCCACTGGAATGAGGGCAGAATGTGGTTTCTATTTGGGTAGCTTTTAAACCTTTCAGACAACATAAATCACAGGGCAGGCTTGACCGGTTGCTCTCTTACATATCCAGTACTTGGCAGCAGACCAACCATGGAACTCAGTGCCACATGGTGCGCCGGTGCCAGGGCCAGGTGTTTGGCAATATTCCCTGAGAACGGAGGCAGACTTTTATAGGGCCTGTGCTGTGGACAGTTGAATTTCTTTGGACTGAAGCAAAATCTCTTGCCACCTAAAGGCATAGGAGAGGGACTCGAAACTCATCTGCATTACAAATTTATGCTGCTCTGAAACCAGTTTAAAGATGGCTGGGAACTGTGGGTTCAGAATTCAGAATTCTATCTATCTATCTACCTATCTATCTTTCATCCATCTATCATCATCATCATTCTCTCTCTCTCTCTCTTATAAATCTATCTATCATCCATCTATCTGTCTGTCTATTTATCATCTATCTTCTTCATCATCATCTATCTATCTATCTATCTATCTATCTATCTATCTATCTATCTATCTATCTATCTTCCGTCTGTCTGTCTGTCTGTCTGTGTATCTAACATCTATCTGTCTTTATTTATTTATTTATTGGGATTTTTACCCCGCCCTCCCCACGAAACGGGCTGTCTGTCTAACATCCTATCTATCTATCTATCTATCTATCTATCTATCTATCTATCTATCTATCTATCTATCTATCTATCTATCTATCATCTCTCTCTCTCTCTCATCTCTCTATCTATCTTTCTGTGTATCTATCATCTATCTATCTTTCTGTGTATCTATCATCTATCTATCTGGCTGGCTGGCTGTCTCTGTCTATTTATCTGTGTCTGTCCATCTTGTCTGTCTATGTCTTTCTGTCTATCTGAGCTTGCTTCAGCGAGGAGGGCAGGGAATTAAATAAATAAATAAAAATCGGTGTCTTTCTGTCTACCTGCCTGTGTTGGTCTGTCTGGCCATCTCTGTCTCTGAGAGCCAGTTTGGGGTAGTGGTTAAGTGCGCGGACTCTAATCTGGGAGAACTGGGTTTGAGTCCCCTCTCCTTCACTTGCACCTGCTGGGTGACCTTGGGTCAGTTACAAGTTCTTTCAGAGCTGTTCTTGAAAGGGCAGTTCTGGAAAGAGCCCTCTCAGCC
>NW_015175474.1:2776-3749 GCF_001447785.1 Gekko japonicus
GCAAAAGGTGGGTGTGGCTGGATGAGCACACTTCTGGTAACATGGGGGTGCGGCCTAATATGCTAATGAGCTGTGCTGTTGGGGGTGTGGACTAATGAGTTTCTGCTGTTGGGTGTGGCCTATTATGCTAATGAGTTCCTGCTGGGCTTTTTCTACAAAAAGAGCCCTGTCTGTCTGTCTGTCTGTCTGTCTATCCATCTATCCATCTATCTATCATCCATCTATCATGCATCCATCCATCTGTCTATCTATCATCTATCCATCATCATCATCATCATCATCATCATCATCATCATCATCATCATCATCTATTCCTTCAATCTGTATCCCACTCTCCCCACTAATGAGGAGCTCAGAGCGGGTTCCAACACATAACAGAACAGAACATAAGATTAAGACATGTCAGTTAACAACAATTCCAACATTTACAGTTCATAAGATGGCGATGCAGTCCTATGCTGCTGCCCCAGAGAAAAGGGGGGGGGAGGCAGAGCTAGGAAGGTCTGTCTGGATAGGAGTCCCATGACCAGTGTTCCCTCTAAGCTGAGTCAGTGTGAGCTAGCTCACAGTTTTTTAGCCTCCCGCTCACAGATTTTTGTCTCAGCTCAGGAAGGATGGCTCCAGAGCAAACTAATTTATGCAGTAGCCAAATGGCTCGCTCACAACTTCAATACGAGTAGCTCACAAAGTACAATTTTTGCTCACAAGACTCCACAGCTTAGAGGGAACATTGCCCATGACCTCACCCATATGCTTGGCGGCACATTTCCATTTAACAGGTCCTGTGGAACTCTACCAAGCCCCGCAGGTCCTGGATCTCACTTGAAAGTGCATTCAACCAAGCTGGAGCCACAGCCGAAAAGGCTCTGGCCGAAGCCAGGCGGATACTCCAGGGTCCCGGGATTGTCAATGTGTTGTTATTTGATTAGCATAATGCTCTTGGGGGGGGGCGCCAGGCGTGGCGGGGACTCAA
>NW_015175474.1:3844-10524 GCF_001447785.1 Gekko japonicus
GGTCTGGAAGCGCCTTCTTGCTCTTTCCTTCAGGCATTATTCTGACTAACCAGCCAGGGTGTGTGTGAAAATCCCCCCTCCCCCCCTGGTTTTCCATTAATGTTTCTGAAGGAAAAATTGGGATGTTCTGGCAACCCTAACCCCCCCCCCCGACGTCCGTGAAATATTTTCTCTTTTAGAATGAGTGGAATGCATTTTAAGATGATGTTTTTCTCATTCACAATGTATGGCATGAACACGTATGTGGACTTTTTCAAATCTGGGGAACACTGGCGGGAAATTTTTTAAAAACCTTTTGGAATGAGTGAATTAAAATACAAGGTTTTACTGAAAACGTGTAGATTGTCTGACATAAAAATGTGAAGTCTACAGCATTATATAATGACTAGCAGTAAAGCCCGTTGTGGAAATAAATACAACGGGATCTAGAAAGAGGCTCTGGGGGAGTGCTCTGGCTTTGGGCAAACAGTGTCATTTTGCTGTGGTGACCTCAGCAGGGTATAATGACAGAGTCCACTGTTTTCTCCAGAGGAACTGATCTCTGCTCCCTGAAGAGTAGTTGTAATTTTGAGTGATCTGTAGCCATTTAAAAGGTCAGTTATAAAGTTTAACTTAATATCCAAATATGCTTGTAGCCCTAACTACTGTTACTCTATGAGAAAGTTTCTGTCCAAAGAATACCCTTTCTTTTGTTTACTACAGAATTTGGTTTCCCTGTGTTTATTTTCCCCACCTCTCAGAGGGCAAAAGTTAAGAAACACATTCTATGTAGTTGAGGGTATGGCAGTTTATAACTCTTTCTTAAGTATTGCGTATATTTGCCATCTATTTATTTATGGCGGAGGTGATGGTATCCCAGCTGAGCTAGTCAAAGTCTTAAAAGATGATGCTGTTAAAGTGCTGCACTCAATATGCCAGCAAATTTGGAAAATGCAACAGTGGCCACAGGATTGGAAAAGGTCAGTACACATTCCAATCCCAAAGAAGGGCAATGCCAAAGAATGTTCAGACTATCACACAATTGCACTCATTTCACACGCTAGCAAGGCCATGCTCAAGATCCTACAAGCTAGGCTTCAGCAGTACGTGGATAGAGAACTGCCAGAAGTACAAGCTGGGTTTCGAAGAGGTAGAGGAACTAAAGATCAAATTGCCTACATTTGCTGGATTATGGAGAAAGCAAGAAATTGCAAGTAGATAAATAGGGACCACTTCGGTGGGAAGGTAACAGCGTTCCGTGCCGGCCACATGACCACGGAAACATCTTCGGACAGCGCTGGCTCTTCGGCTTGGAAACGGAGATGAGCACCGCAACCCTAGAGTCGGATTCGACTGGCTTTCGATATGCTCAAGATCCTACAAGCTAGGCTTCAACAGTACGTGGATAGAGAACTACCAGAAGTACAAGCTGGGTTTCGAAGAGGTAGAGGAACTAGAGATCAAATTGCCAACATTCGCTGGATTATGGAGAAAGCAAGAGAGTACCAGAAAAATATCTACTTCTGCTTCATTGACTATGCTAAAGCCTTTGACTGTGTGAATCACAACAAACTATGGCAGGTCCTTAAAGAGATGGGAGTACCAGACCACCTCACATGTCTCCTGAGAAACCTGTATAAGGGCCAAGAAGCGACAGAACCGGATATGGAACAACTGATTGGTTTAGCATAGGAAAAGGAGTACGACAAGGATGTATATTGTCACCCTGCTTATTTAATTTATATGCAGAGTACATCATGCAAAATGCCGGCCTGGATGAATCACAAACTGGAATTAAAATTGCTGGGGAAAACATAAACAACCTCAGATACGCAGACGATACCACTCTAATGGCAGAAAGTGAAGAGGATCTCAAGAGCCTCTTGCTAAGAATGAAAGAGGAAAGCACAAAAGTTGGCTTGAAACTCAATGTCCAAAAAACCGGTCCCATCACTCCCTGATAAATAGAAGAGGAAGTCATGGAAGCAGTGACAGACTTCAGGTTCCTGGGATCCAAGATCACTGCAGACAGTGACTGCAGCCATGAAATTAAAAGACGCCTGCTCCTTGGGAGGAAAGTGATGGCAAACCAAGGCAGCGTAATAAAAAGTAGAGGCATCACCCTGCCAACAAAAGTCCGTATGGTCAAAGCGATGGTATTCCCAGTAGTAATGTATGGCTGCAAGAGTTGGACTATAAGGAAGGCCAAGTGCCAAAGAATTACCTTCTGTACTTTTTATCACGCTGTTCAGGTTCGCCATCGCTTTCCTCCCAAGGAGCAGGCATCTTTTAATTTCATGTCTGCTGTCACAGTCTGCGGTGATCTGGGATCCCAGGAACATGAAGTCTGTCACTACTTCCACGACTTCCCCTTCTATTTGCCAAGGAGTGATGGGGCCGGATGCCATGATCTTAGTTTTTTTGATGTTGAGCTTCAAGCCCACTTTTGCGCTCTCCTCTTTTACCCTGAACAAGAGGCTCTTTAGGTCCTCTTCACTTTCTGCCATTAGAGTGGTATCGTCTGCATATCTGAGGTCGTTGATCTTTTCCCCAGCAATCTTAATTGGAGGGTGGAGGGTGGACTCTATGGCTAAAGAGATGCAGCTGTCCTCGACCGGGGCCAGCGCCAGGGCCTTTTTGGCCCTGGCTCCAACCTGGTGGAACTCTCTGCCAAATACCATCAGGGCCCTGCAAGATCTCATGCAATTCCACAGGCCCCGCAAGGCAGAGATGTTCTGCCAGGCTTTTGGCTGAAGACGGCCACTGCTCCATCTTGGCCGGCACCCGTCTCTGTTGTTAACGTCTCCCTCACCCTCTTCCGCCACTCCTGTCTGCGAAGTAGCCAGCAGTTGGAACTGGGATTTGGTTAATTATTCACCACCTGATGGCTTGAAATGTTCTATCAATGTTTTAACTGATTTTATCTTATTCTGTACATTGCTCAGAGCCCTGCTGAGGAAGGGGTTGGGCGATTAGATGATGATGGTGGTTGTTTTTATGGTTTTATGGTATTACATTAATATTGTTGCAAACCGCCCCACAGGGAGGGCGGTATAGAAAATAAATGAATAAATAAATGTACCCCTACTGAGGTCCCTGTCCTCCACAGGCTCCCCCAAATCTCCAGGAATTCCCCAACCTGGAGCTGGTAACCCTGCTCCTCACCCCCTGCCAGCCAGGGGGGACCCAAGAACCTTATTCCTGCTTCCCTCGGCCTCTCCAGATGCTGCCCTCAGCCACTGGCTTTTCCACCTGCAGCCATGTGGGGCTAGAGCCAGTTTGGTGTAGTGGTTAAGTGCACAGACTCTAATCTGGGAGAACCGGGTTTGATTCCCCACTCCTCCACTTGCACCTGGCTGGATGACCTTGGGCAAGCCGTAGTTCTGATAAGAGCTGTCCTTGAAAAAGAGCCGTTTCTGTCAGAGTTCTCTCAGCCCCGCCTACCTCACAGGGTGTCTGTGGTGAGGAGGGGAAGGGAAAGGAGGTTGTAAGCCGCTCTGTGACACCTTTGGGTAGTGAAGGGCGGGGTAGAAATCCAATATCCTCCTCCTCCTCGTCTTCTCCTTCTTCTTTTCTCCTTCTCCTTCTTTTCTTCTTCTTCTTCTTCTTCTTCTTCTTCTTCTTCTTCTTCTTCTTCTTCTTCTTCTTCTTCTTCTTCTTCTTCTTCTTCTCAGGGATCAGTGCGTCAGACCAGAAAGGGCAGGTGGGTGACTTAGCTCTGAGCTCCCGAAGCCCAATGGGACGCCTTGTGGTGTGGGCCTGTCGCTCTTCCTCTCTCTGCATTACCTACTTCAAAGGGTTGTTGTTGGGTGGATCAAATGGGGGAGGGGAGAAATGGCGACTATGGAGGGAAGGGGAGCTCCAGGAACAGCAAGCAGACAGGGCTGCATTTGTAGAAAAGAACCAGATTCCAGGAGCACCTTCAAGACTAACAAAATCTGTGGCAGGAGAGGAGCTTTCATGAGTCACCGCTCACTTCTTCAGATACAGCTAGAAAGCGTGCCCATCTGTCCTTCTATCACAAGGTTGATGGATTCCCGTTCTGTGTAGCTAAATGCAGTGCCTTCCACAGAGATAGATCAAGATGGGCGGCCGTGTAAGTCCGTCTGTGGCAGTAGAAAAGAGCAATAGTCCAGGAGCACCGTAAAGATTAACAAAACTTGTGGCCAGGCAGGAGCTTTCGTGAGTCACTGGCTCACTTGCTGTATCTGAAGAAGGGACTGAAGTGACTCACGAGAGCGCCTCCCCTGCTGCAAATTTTGTTCGTCTTTCAGGTGCTCCGGGACTTGTGCCCTCTTCTACTGCCACAGACAAGCAGGGCTGCGTTGGTGAATGGAGACGGAGACACCAGAGGGCAGGAATGTCTTCTCAACCCCCTGGGAAGTGAAAGGGGAAAGCCCGCCAAATTACACTTCTACCCCTCCCCTCGAACTCCTTCGTTGCATCCAGAACCAGCTGGCAACAATTTGAGGCGCCACACTTGCCGGCCATTGTTCCCACACCTCTGGCTGCTCCACCGCCGGCTCCCCTCGGGCACGTCTGCTGTTCGGCCTCCCCGTGAAAAATAAGGGGGCTATAAATCCTCTCCCCGCCACATGCTTTCCCCATTAAAACACACGAAAAAGCCATTATTCTCCAGGCCTCGTCCCATAAACAAAAAATTACCTTGTCAGCGGCAACAGTTAAACGGGACATATTGTTCATGTAACAGTAATGCTGAAAGGGAAATATCTGGATCCTCTAAATCACAACAGGTGATCTGTTTTCCAAATCCAAAACAATTATCAAAGCCCAGGCAGGCAAAGAGCTCCAGGGGCCCTGCTGGTTGCAACAGGGCACCGTCCCCAAGTTTGGAGAGGGACCCCACCAGTGTTCCCTCTAAGCTGAGTTAGTGTGAGCTAGCTCACAGTTTTTTAGCCTCCGGCTCACACGTTTTTGTCTTAGCTCAGGAAGGGATGGCGCCAGAGCAAACTCATTTATGCGGTAGCCAAATGGATCGCTCACAACTTTAATGCCAGCAGTTCACAAAGTAGAATTTTTGCTCACAAGACTCCACAGCTTAGAGGGAACATTGGACCCCACGGCCTTTCGAATGCTCCCTGGGAAGAAGAAGAAGAAGAGGAGATTGGATTTAAAACCCGCCCTTCACTACCCAAGGGAGTCTCAGAGTGGCTTACAGACTCCTTTCCCTTCCCCTCCCCACAGCAGACACCCGGTGAGGTCGGTGGGGCTGAGAGAGATCTTTCAAGGACTGCTCTTTCAAGGACAGCTCTTGTCAGAACTATGGCCTGCCCAAGGCCATCCAGCCAGGTGCAAGTGGAGGAGGAGTGGGGAATCAAACCTAGTTCTCCCAGATTAGAGTCTGCGCACTTAGAAGAGAAGAAGAGGAGATAGGATGTATACCCCGCCCTTCACTACCCAAGGGAGTCTCAGAATGGCTGACAAACTCCTTTCCCTTCCCCTCCCCTCCCCACAACAGACACCCTGCGAGGTAGGTGGGGCCGAGAACTCTGACAGAAACTGCTCTTTTTTCAAGAACAGCTATGCCAGAACTATGGCTTGCCCAAGGTCATCCAGCAGCAAGTGGAGGAGTGGGGAATCAAACCCGGTTCTCCCAGATTAGACTCCGCGCACTTAACCGCGACAGCAAACTGGCAGGTGAATGCACCACGGCCTTCAGGGGCCCTGAACTTGCCCAAGACAACGGGAAGCCTCAGCTCAATTCTGCCCCCCGCGCATTTGTCAAGGGCCCCCATCACCCACCAGAGAGCAGGTGGGTGCAGGAGGCGAGGGAGGGGCTCCTCAGTGCAAGGGGTGGGAAAAGAGCTCTCCTGTTTCACATCCTTAGGGTTGACAGTGGAGCCACTGAAATTGTTCATGATCTTCTGCCCCTTGGCTCCATCGTCAACCAAAAGGGAGACTGAGACCAAGAAGTCAAAAGGAGATTAAGACTGGGAAGGGCAGCCAGGAAGAAATGGCTGAGAAGCTGAATGCATTTTTTTCCTCTGTCTTCACTGTGGAAGACGAGAAGTGCTTGCCCACACCTTGCACTCTGGAGGTCATCTAGTCCAACCCCTGGCACTGCAGGTCATCTAGTCCAACCCCCGGCACTCTGCAGGAGCATAGCCGAAAGATAGCCCTAAAACATACCCGGAAGATGGTCGTACAGCCTCCACTTGAAAACGTCCAGCGAAGGAGCATCCACCCCCTTCCGAGGCAGTCTGTCCCACTGCTCAACCACTCTCACAGTTAGGAAGTCTCCTGATATTTAGCCGGTATCGACTCCCTTGTAGTTTTCGCCCATTAGATCTAGTCTTGCAATCCGGAGCAAGAGAGAATAGATCCGCTCCATCTTCTACATGGCAGCCCTTCAGATACTTGAAGACTGCAATCGTGTCCCCTCTAAGCCTTCTCTTTCCCAGGCTAAACATCCCCAACTCTTTCAGCCTTTCCTCATAAGACTTGGATTCCAACCCTCTCACCATCCTGGCTGCCCTCTTCTGGACTCGCTCGAGCTTGTTGACGTCCTTCCTAAAATGTGGTGCCCAAAACTGGACACAGGACTCCAGGTGAGGCCCCTGACCATAGCAGAACAGAGCGGAACAACCACCTCCCGTGATCTGGACACAAGGCTTCTGTTAATGCACCCTAAGATTGCATTCGCTTTCTTCGCAGCCACATTGCACTGCAGGCTCATGTTT
>NW_015175474.1:10594-10772 GCF_001447785.1 Gekko japonicus
TTTTTGTTCCTAAGTGTAGGACTTTCCACTTATCTCTATTGAAATTCATTTTATTTGTCTGAGCCCACTGTTCCAGCCTATCTAGATCATTTTGAATCCTGACTCTGTCTTCTTCAGAATTAGCAATCCCACCTAGCTTTGTGTCACCCAGCAAATCTGATAAGAAGAAGAGGAGATT
>NW_015175474.1:12621-34571 GCF_001447785.1 Gekko japonicus
ACAAGGTATAGATAGGGGCTCTTGGTCTGGGGCAAGGGATGCTCTGTATTCTTGGTGCCTGGGGGGGGGCAACAGTGGGGGGGCTTCTAGTGTCCTGGCCCCACTGCTGGACCTCCTGATGGCCCCTAGTGTTTTTGGCCACTGTGTTGGACTGGATGGGCCATTGGCCTGATCCAACACTGGCTTCTCTTATGTTCTTAAGCTAGAGAAGATCTTTAAGAGTAAGGACGGGCTTGATGGTGACCAAGATCAAGTTAATTCATACCACAGTATTCCTCATGACTACGTCTGGGTGTGAAAGTTGGACACTGAAGAAAGCTGACAGGCAGAAAAGGCATTCCCTTGAAATGTGGTGCTGGAGGAGAGTTTGACAGATAATGTGGATCGCCAAAAAGACAAATCGTTGGGTTCTCGACCAAATCAAGCCTGACCTCTCCCTAGAAGCAGACAGGACTAAACTGGGGCTATCAGACTTTGGTCAGATTATGAGAAGAGTCACCGGAAAAGACAATCATGCTAGGGAAAGCTGAAGGCAGAAGAAGAGGAGGAAGACCCAAGAGGAGGAGGAGGAGGAGGAGGAGGAGATTCGATTTATCCCCCGTCCTTCACTACCCAAGGGAGTCTCAGAGCGGCTTACAAACTCCTTTTCCTTCCCCTCCCCACAACAGACAGACACCCTGTGAGGTCGGTGGGGCTGAGAGAGCTCTGAGGGAAATTGCTCTTTTTCAAGAACAGCTCTGACAGAACCACGGCTTGCCCAAGGTCATCCAGCAGGTGCAAGTGGAGGAGTGGGGAATCAAACCCGGTTTTTCCAGATTAGAGTCTGCACACTTAACCACTAAGAAGAAGAGGAGGAGATTGGATTTATACCCCGCCCTTCACTACCCAAGGGAATCTCAGAGCGGCTGACAAACTCCTCTCTTTTCCCCTCCCCACAACAGACACCTTGTGAGGCAGGTGGGGCTGAGAGAGCTCTGAGGGAAACTGCTCTTTTTCATGAACAGCTCTTATCAGAGCTATGGCTTGCCCAAGGTCATCCAGCCAGGTGCAAGTGGAGGAGGAGTGGGGGATCAAACCCGGTTCTTCCAGATTAGAGTCCGCGCTCCTAACCACTACACCAAACTGGCTCTCAGGAGATGGATGGACTCCATTGAGGAAGCCACGATCCTGTTTTGGAGGGTCAACATAAGTAGGATGCTGTGTGTGTGTGTGGGGGGGGGTGCACATCATGTGATCTAACTGAAAACGGGGGTGGGACCCTTTGCAGAAAAAGGAACAGAAGGAGGCAGCAGGACACCGGCCAGACATTTCACATTTCCCACCCTTGGCCCTGAGGACTAGAAGCATCCCCTTATTTAGAAAGCAAACCATAGAGCTGAAATTCTCAGCATTGTTCTCTTTTTTTTAAATGCAAAACCAAATGCAGGGCCAGCAATCCTGACCCCGGGTGCTCTGCAGGTGGCCTGTTCCCCCTGCATAAATGAATATACAAACAAGCAAACAAACAGGGCTCCGGCCCCTCCCCCCAAATACACATGAAGCTGCCGTACCCTGAATCACAGTCAATATGTCTACTCTACTCAGACTGGCAGCGGCTCTCCAGGGTCTTTCCCATCACCTCCTGCTGGTCCTTCTAACGGGAGAGGTCGCCGGGGATTGAACCTGGAACCTTCTGCATGCCAAGCAGAGGCTCTATCAATCAGCCACAGCCCCTCCTTGCAGCGCCATTCTGCAGGAAAGAGGAAGGTGGGCAAGCCGTGCTGGTCTGAAGCAACGGAACAACGTTAAGAGTCCAGCCCGGCAATGTTCCCTCTAAGCCGTGGAGTCTTGTGAGCAAAAATCCGACCTTGTGAGCTCCTGGCATGAAAGTTGATTCGGCTGCTGCATAAATTAGATTCCTCTGAAGCCATCCTTCCTGAGCTGAGACAAAAATGTGTGAGCCAGAGGCTAAAAAACTGTGAGCTAGCTCACACTCACTCAGCTTAGAGGGAACATCCAGCGGCACCTTTAAGACCAACAAAGTTTTATTCAAGGTGTGAGCTTTCGTGTGCAAAGCATCGTCTGACGAAGGTCTTAAAGGTGCCCTGCAAGCTGACCTGAGATGGTGGACCAGGGCAGGCAGAGGCTCCAGTAAGGGCTGGCACATGAATACATGAAGCTTCCTTATATTGTGGAAGACACACACACACACCCTGCCAGACTGCTTCAGATCCCTGACTTTTCCCAGGGTGCTTGGCAGGACACAGACGGGGCTGACACCTTCTTGACTGCACAGTGCACCAGGAACCTCACTTCACAGGGCAAACCTCACAGACACAAGGAAGCTCCCGCTGCTTAGAGGAATCTTACAGAAGCTCCTGAATTTGGTGCTGCTCCAAGCAAGCAAAGGTGCAGGTTGGCCTGGAATGGGCTCTGTCAGCAAAGAAGCCAACGTTTGGCCACTCTGCAGCAGCATCCCGTTTGGGACCATCGGACATGGAGTTCACACAAGCGGGCTACAAAATGTTTTGGAAAGTTCAGAATTCACAGAAGGGATATTTTAACCCCCTCAAGAGTTCTGCCATGCTCAGGGCCGGCTGGCGAACTAGGCGAACTAGGCGTTCGCCTAGGGTGGGCCAGCCCTTAGGGGCCCCAAACTTCACCCGCCCCCCCCGCCAAAAGCCCTTCCTGGGCTGCCGCCCTCTCTCCTGATGGCGACAAGGAGGGGGGGACCCGGCTGCCCTCTGAGGGCTTTGCTGGTGGCTCGGCGGCGGGGTCCTTCAGGCACCGCTGGGGCTGGGTTGGGCTGGGCTGGCCGGCCTGCTCCCTCTCAGCAGCGGGGTGTCTGGCGGGCGGGCAGGCGGCTCTCCTCCGGCTCCTCCTCCTCTCTCCCGGCAGCGGCACGCCCCAACTCGGCGCACGGGGGGGGGGGGGAAAGGGGCCACACCAGGGGCGAAAGCAAAAGGTGGGTGTGGCTGGATGACCACACTTCTGGTAACATGGGGGTGCGGCCTAATATGCGAATGAGCTGTGTTGTCAGGGGTGTGGCCTAATATGCTAATGAGTTTCTGCTGTTGGGTGTGGTCTATTATGCTAATGAGTTCCTGCTGGCCTTTTTCTACAAAAACAGCCCTGTATGAATGGAATTATTTACACATAAATTGTGGGTTAGGAAGGGCAGTGGGGGAGTCCGAACCCTAAACGCATTCACCCTCGAAAGCCTTTGAAATCAGTGGATGATCGAAGGATGTAAGAATGTTCACAAACAGAGCTCCGCTGCGAGGCTGAGAGTCAAAGCTCTTGCCTTCTTAATAAAAGAGGGAAAAGGGGATTTTAGAGTTCACTGCAGGGGAGGAAGGCGGAGGCCTTTTGCTTCGGCACTCCAGTGGAGAGGCCTGGTTCTAGGAGCCTCTCTGTCCTGCAAGCTGACCTGAGATGGTGGACCAGGGCAGGCAGAGGCTCCAGTAAGGGCTGGCACATGAATACATGAAGCTTCCTTATATTGTGTAAGACACACACACACACACACCCCAGTCCATCAAGGTCAGCATTGTCTACTCAGACTGGCAGTAATTCTCCAGGGTCTCAAGCAGAGAATCACAACACCTCCTGCCTGGTCCTTTTTAACGGGAGACGCCGGGGATTGAACCCAGGGCCTTCTGTGTGGCAATCAGAGGCTCTAACGCTGAGCCACAGCCCCTCTTGACAGCTCTCCAGGGTCTCAGGCGGAGGTCTTTCACATCACCTCCTGCCTGGTCCTTTTAACTGGAGATGCCGAGAATTGAACCTGGGACCTTCTGCATGCCCAGCAGAGCCTCATCCACTGAGACATAGCCTCTCCCCTAAATTCAGCTAAACATATGAAGCTTATACTGAATCAGACCATCGGTCCATCTAAGTCAGTATCGCCTCCTCAGAACGGCAGCAGCTCTCCGGGGGCCCAGGCAGAGGTCTTTCAGGGAGAGGTCCTTTTAACTAGAGATTGCCGGGGTTTGAACCTGGAACCTTCTGCATGCAAAGCAGAAGCTCTGCCACTGAGCCACAGCCCCTCCCCAGCAGTGGTCTTGATGCTGACGTGGAATCAGACAAGAGAAGTCCCCCTTCTTCCTCCTGAACAGAAAGCCTGCGTGGAGCTGAGTATCGGTCTGCACACCCGCTGCTGACTTGGAGGATGCAGGAGAATCTTCCGTTCCCGTTTACTCCCCAGTGCAGTTGCCATGGGAACCACACACTCACCGAGGAGGCCTCTCTGTGCAGCCAAACCTGGCCCAGGCCGGACTGCCAATTTGGGGCCTCGGAGGAGGGGGAGGGATTTGCACTCCCCGGGCGAGAGGAAATGCCCCGGCTGAACACCAGAGCAAGAGGCAATCTGAGCCACTTATGTCTCTGGATTTCTCGCCTGCCCTATCTCGAGGGTAGGACCCCCTCCCTTAAAACCTCTGAGAGAAAACCTCCAGTAAATATGAGCTGTCAAGAGCTGAAATGAATTCCGTGTGCCCTCCTGTTTAATCCTACTGCTAGAAAGCTGATCCAACAAGACAACACGTCGTGAACAACAGGCCCTGCTGGCCTAGGTAGAACATAAGAACATCAGAAGAACCCTGCTGGGTCAGACCAATAGTCCATCCAGTCCAGCATCCTGTCTCACACAGTGGCCAACCAGTTCCTCTGGACAGGCAACAATAGGCCAACTCCAGGTGGAGAAACTCTACATCTGACAATAGCACTGCAGATAAGATTAGAACCTCCTCAGGAAACAACCCATATACAAAAGAACCTCCTCAGGAAAGCTCCTCTATTAGCATGTTTCACAGCCTGGGGAACTCCTGCAAGATAATGACTCAGCCCTACCCCCACCTTCCTGAGTAGAGATAAATTACCTGACTAACATCTTCTCACCTTGACACAAAGAGTACTCCGTCTTTCTGTGTTATACCTCTGAGGATGCCAGTCACAGCTACTGGCGAAACGTCAGGTCCTACAATGCCAACACCACAGCCATACAACCCGGAAAATCTACAACAGCTAATAAACTCCTGGAGATTTGGGGAACGGAGCCGGGGGGGGGGCAGACTATTGAGGAAGCAGGGTAGATCAGTGGGTATAATGCCATAGAGCAGAGGTGTCAAACTCATTTGTTACGAGGGCACTTGTAATAGGCTAGGCCATGTGTGCCATAAAATGTAATACCAGGTACAAAAGATATAAAATTTATTAAGGACACAGGCAAACCCAATTGACGATATTATTTTCTACTCAAAATACACACATGCTTAAAACATTAACACTCTTGCAGTATTTCCTTAAAGTATCTCCCCAATACCTACCCTCCTACTTCCACTGCCCATTACTCTCTAGCCCTGGGACAGTATACAGGGACATAATGCCCAGCCTCTGTCATCTGGTAATACAGGTAATGGCCAGTTGCTCGCGGGCTAGATAAGAGCCCTGGGTGGGCCGGTTCCGGCCCACAGGCCATGTGTTTGACACCCCTGCCATAGAGTCCATTCTGCAAAGCAGCCATTTTGTCCAGGGCAACTGATCTCTGTCACCAGGAGATCAGTTGTAATTCCGGGAGATCTCCAGGCCCCACCTGGAGAGGGTATGCATCAGGAATATGGCCACCACCTTGGCCAGAAGAGCGCCGAAGCAAAGAAGAAGAAGAGGATTGGATTTATACCCCGTCCTTCACTACCCAAAGGTGTCTCAGAGCAGCGTACAAACTCCTTTCCCTTCCCCTCCCCACAACAGACACCCTGTGAGGTCAGTGAGGCTGAGAGAGCTCTTGACAGAAACTGCTATCTTTTTCAAGAACAGCTCTGACAGAACTGTGGCTTGCCCAAGGTCATCCAGCCAGGTGCAAGTGGAGGAGTGGGGAACTAAACCCGGTTCTCCCAGATTAAAGTCCATGCACTTAACCACGACACCAAAGAGAGGACCCAATCCACCTTATGGAATAACACTATGACAGGGGATACCAAAGAACTTACTTCAATGTTACTCGCTACAGCCACGCTGACAATAGCAGCGGCCTGGAAATCATCTTCACTGCCTACTACATCAGCATGGCAAGAAAAGATTTGGGACCAACTCGTTATAGTGAAAATCACAGACTCACTGAATAGAGCGAACAACAATAACACTCCAACTTATTCTAAGTTTGTTCGGATTTGGGCTCCAGTTCTTGAATACATGGCAGCAAATGAACTTCTTCCATCTAGGCAAATATATCATAAATGGTTATATTTATAGATCTCTCTGATTATAACAGGTCTTAAAACAATCTTTCTGATTATAACAGGTCTTAAAACAATTTTGTTAATTTACAGTTCACAAGATCACCATTTTTAGCTAGTAGCTACTACACAGATACACACCCCTCTTAATTGCCAAGTACAAGTGCTTTATAGTTTGTGATGTATTTATGTTATGTGTTATTGTACAAAACGACAATGGTCTAGTGTGTTGAATTGTGTTATGTAAAGTCCTTAACAAAACCAATTTAAACAATTTAAAAAACCCAGTAATATGGCCAGCACCTTGGCCAGAAGAGTGCCGAAGAGAGGACCCAATCCACCTGCTGAGTTGGGCCTTAGCTGTCAACCCCTTGCATTGTCATGGGTCCTGGCTTCGCTGAGACTGACTGCTCCTCAGATGAGGAAGAGAGCAGCCCGGGCTCCTCCAGAGTCAGCCCAGAAGAGGAACCCTTAACAGCACCTGAGGGAGAAGAGGCCCCGGCAGCTGCACAGGAGGTGCAGCCAGAGGGAGCGACTGATCCAGAGCCTGGCCCAGCACCCACCCCCCGGTGGAGACCCCCACCCAAGGCCAGAATCCCCACCTAGTTCCCCTGAGTGTCCCAGACGCAGGGCACGCCAGTGGCTGAATCTGGACGAGTGAAGGAAGAATGCCAGATTGCAGTCGGCTCTGTTCCTTGACTTGATTTCGGACTGCGTATCCAGTTTCCAGTGGATGGTATCTGTGGCGGCTGGCTGACCCAGCATATGCATTGAGACTGGTCAAAACTGAGGGAGGGGGCTCATGCTCCCCCACCCCCACCCGTCATGTCACACCAGCCCACAACAGACTCCTATCATTTTGTCAGGGGCAAAAAACGGGGGACAGGAAAGCAAATCCAACGCATGAGAAGGTGTCAAGGAAGGAAGGGGAGGGGAAAAGCAGTCCCTGCTGGCAGACCCGGAAACTGCGTCTGCCATTCACAGAAGCCAAGCTGGCAGGCGTGGCGAGGCGAGGCACACTTGGGCACAGGCTGGCACTAGCTTTGTGAAACAGAAGTTAACTTGGGAGCACAGAGGGACGCGGAGAAACGCTGGGGAAAGGGCCTCCTCTCTCCTGCCGGCTCAGTTCCCAACGGCATCCGCTCAGGCCCTCTTTGCTGCCAGATTCGCCACTCTGCTTTTCTCTTCCGTTCCGTGCCTTCGTCAAGGCCAAGAAAGAGGCCAGGGAGACTGGCAGAGGTGACTTGGCATCAAGTGATGGTGCCGATGACTCTGCTTCTCAAGGACAGCAGAGTTGTGAAGGCCTGGGGTGGCCCAGACACTACGCAGGAGTCCTCTGGCTCTCCGTGGCCCCTCCCTGTGGGCCCCTCACCCCCTGCTCCAAACAGTGGCCTCTGGCTAGTGGCAGGGAAGCCCCTGACTGGAGGGTGTTGCCTCTTGGGATGGGGGACATCCCCAGGAATCGGAGCCAGTGCGGCTGCTTTGAAGGGCTGCCCTGTAGAACATAGGAGCTGCAGTGGCTCAAGTGGTTAAGACGCTGCAGGCTGTGGAAGGTCAGTAGTTCAGCAGTTTGAGACCCAAGTGTGCCACATGACGGAGTGAGCTCCCGTCTCTAGTTCCAGCTCCTGCCAACCTAGCAGTTCGAAAGCAAGAAATTGCAAGTAGATAAATAGGGACTCTGATTAAAACAGGACTTAAAACAATTTTGTTAATTTACAGTTCACAAGATCACCATTTTTAGCTAGTAGCTACTACACAGATACACACCCCTCTTAATTGCCAAGTACAAGTGCTTTATAGTTTGTGATGTATTTATTTATGTTATGTGTTATTGTACAAAACGACAATGGTCTAGTGTGTTGAATTGTGTTATGTAAAGTCCTTAACAAAACCAATTTAAACAATTTAAAAAACCCAGTAATATGGCCAGCACCTTGGCCAGAAGAGTGCCGAAGAGAGGACCCAATCCACCTGCTGAGTTGGGCCTTAGCTGTCAACCCCTTGCATTGTCATGGGTCCTGGCTTCGCTGAGACTGACTGCTCCTCAGATGAGGAAGAGAGCAGCCCGGGCTCCTCCAGAGTCAGCCCAGAAGAGGAACCCTTAACAGCACCTGAGGGAGAAGAGGCCCCGGCAGCTGCACAGGAGGTGCAGCCAGAGGGAGCGACTGATCCAGAGCCTGGCCCAGCACCCACCCCCCGGTGGAGACCCCCACCCAAGGCCAGAATCCCCACCTAGTTCCCCTGAGTGTCCCAGACGCAGGGCACGCCAGTGGCTGAATCTGGACGAGTGAAGGAAGAATGCCAGATTGCAGTCGGCTCTGTTCCTTGACTTGATTTCGGACTGCGCATCCAGTTTCCAGTGGGTGGTATCTGTGGTGGCTGGCTGACCCAGCACATGCACTGAGACTGGACAAAACTGAGGGAGGGGGCTCATGCTTCCCCACCTTCACCCGTCATGTCACACCAGCCCACAACAGACTCCTATCATTTTGTCAGGGGCAAAAAACGGGGGACAGGAAAGCAAATCCAACGCATGAGAAGGTGTCAAGGAAGGAAGGGGAGGGGAAAAGCAGTCCCTGCTGGCAGACCCGGAAACTGCGTCTGCCATTCACAGAAACCAAGCTGGCAGGCGTGGCGAGGCACACTCGGGCACAGGCTGGTACTAGCTTTGTGAAACAGAAGTTAACTTGGGAGCACAGAGGGACGCGGAGAAACGCTGGGGAAAGGGCCTCCTCTCTCCTGCCGGCTCAGTTCCCAACGGCATCCGCTCAGGCCCTCTTTGCTGCCAGATTCGCCACTCTGCTTTTCTCTTCCGTTCCGTGCCTTCGTCAAGGCCAAGAAAGAGGCCAGGGAGACTGGCAGAGGTGACTTGGCATCAAGTGATGGTGCCGATGACTCTGCTTCTCAAGGACAGCAGAGTTGTGAAGGCCTGGGGTGGCCCAGACACTACGCAGGAGTCCTCTGGCTCTCCGTGGCCCCTCCCTGTGGGCCCCTCACCCCCTGCTCCAAACAGTGGCCTCTGGCTAGTGGCAGGGAAGCCCCTGACTGGAGGGAGTCGCCTCTTGGGACGGGGGACACCCCCAGGAACCAGATCCAGAGCGGCTGCTTTGAAGGGCTGTCATGTAGAAGGTAGGAGCTGCGGTGGCTCAAGTGGTTAAGACGCTGAACTGCAGGCTGTGGAAGGTCGGTAGTTCAGCAGTTCGAGACCCGAGTGTGCCACATGACGGAGTGAGCTCCCATCTCTAGTTCCAGCTCCTGCCAACCTAGCCGTTCGAAAGCAAGAAATTGCAAGTAGATATATAGGTACCACTTCGGTGGGAAGGTAACAGCATTCCGTGCACCTTGGTGTTTAGTCATGCTGGCCACACGACCACGGAAACGTCTTCGGACAGCGCTGGCTCTTCGGCTTGGAAACGGAGATGAGCACCGCATCCCTAGATTCAGATTCGACTGGCTTTCGAGCAAGGGAACCTTTACCTTTTACCTTTACATGTAGAAGATGGAGCGGATCTATTCTCTCTTGCGCCGGATTGCAAGACTCGATCGAATGGGTGGGAATTAGATCTGAGAGATACCTGCAGGCTGCTCCCTTGGCCCTAAGCAAACTAACCACGAAATTAGCATACACAACAGCATGTTACTTCTTGCATGGCCATCGGGAAAGGGACTCGTTCATATCCCAACAAACAGACGAGGGTCTGAAGCAGCAGAGGGCAGCTGCAGGTGTTCACGGGCATACCTGTGTTTGTGGAGAATGACCCCCTCCCCAGAAAGGAGGAGGTCAAGCAAGGCCTGGAACACTCTCCCGTGTTTTGCCGCCTTAATTACGGCCCCGAGTGCCAGCTTCTGCCCGCCTCATTCAGGCTGAACGTGCCGCCGCCCCCCCGCCACCACAGAGCTCAGCCTCAGTGCAGCCGGACAAGAGCCTCTTTGATTCCCCCTCTTGTTCCGGCTCCAGAGCAGCTGCCCTGGCCGGGCCCTCAAACTCATTAACCCACCACAACCCTCTTTGACTGGGCCAGCTCCCGCACCCTGGGGGGACCCCCGTCACAAGACCCCTTCATTGTGGCTGGTGGAGCGGATGTGCCGGGGGTGGGGTCACACCCTGGACGCCCTCCCTCTCCCGAGCAGAGCACACAATAAAGACAGTTGCCCTCGTTGGGGGGCACCACTTATGAGCAGTGTTCCCTCTAAGCTGAGTGAGTGTGAGCTGGCTCACAGTTTATTAGCCTCCGGCTCACACATTTTTGTCTTCGCTCAGGAAGGAGGGCTCCAGAGCAAACTGATCTACGCAGGAGCCAAATCGCCCGCTCACAGCTTTAATGCCAGAAGCTCACAAGGTGGAATTTTTGCTCACAAGACTCCACAGCTTAGAGGGAGCATTGCTCATGAGGGCTGCAGCCCCGCCTACCTGGCAACTGCTGAGAGGCTGGGTGTGAGCACATTACCTTTTCAGATGGGGACCTAAGATATAGATCTTGAACCACTGAAGAGGAGATGAGATGCGAGTATGCTAAGTACATAAACACAGTTCCAGTGTAAATGTCAATGTGTGGATCAGCAGTGCATGTATGCACGCTCTTCAGGAAGGGGAGGGGAGAGCTGCAGTTTCTCTTGCAAGGCATCATCTGAAACCCAGGTCCGCCACTGCCTAACAGGAGGAATTTTAGACCCAGAGGAGCCAGCCGTGTTAGTGTGTTGCTGCAAAATAGTCAAAAGCCCAGCAACACCTTTAAGACTAACAAACTTTATTGTAGCATTAGCTTTTGAGAGAGGGGAGAGCTGCAGTTTCTCTTGCAAGACATCATCTGAAACCCAGGTCTGCCACTGCCTAACAGGAGGAATTTTAGATCCAGAGGGGCTAGCCGTGTGAGTCTGTTGCTGCAAAATAGTCAAAAGCCCAGCAACACCTTTAAGACTAACAAACTAGCATTAGCTTTTGAGAAACACCGCTTCTGACGAAGAGAGCTGTGTTTCTCAAAAGCTTATGCTGCAATAAAGTTTGTTAGTCTTAAAGGTGCGACTGAGCTTTGTACTATTTAGGAGGAATTTTATTGATTGATTGATATCATTCCTAGTCCAGCTTTCTCACTGAGACACAAGTCTTCCCAAAGGAAACTTCCTTTCCTCCACTGCTATCTGGCTGCCCCCGACCCATTCCCATAGCACCCCACAGCGACCTGTGCCTCTCCCCCTCCCCATGTGCAATCCACACCTCTCTTACACTGCACACCCTCTGCGCAGGGACCACAGTCCTCTGGTGTTCTGTGCAGCACCTAGCACAGACTCACTGCTGGCAAAAGGTACGTTTGCTCCCACTCCTCCTCCAAGTCAGACAACTGCAGGCCAGTATCACCCAGCAGGCCCTCTCCACCATCCCTTCCCATCAGATTTCCTGTGGCACACAGATGCCACAGATGAGGGAGGGGCTGGTGCCTCAATGGTAGAGCATCTGCTTGGTATGCACAAGAAGAAGAAGAAGAGAGGAGAAGAGACTGGATTTATACCTGTCATGATCTGGGCTGTGCCCTACTAGGCCCAGGGAGCTTGGCTAGCAGTAGGTGAGGCTGGGCCTACAACTCCCAGAAGCCCCTGAGAGGTTTTGGAGCCAAAATGGACCAATAGGAAAAGAGGAGGGCTTGGAATAAAAGATCTGTTGCAGCAGGAAAAGCTGTTCTTCTTCCCAGAGGGCAGAGCCAGAAGGAAGGCTGCTGCAGGGAAGAAACCCTCATCCTGAGGGAAGGGTGAGTAGTCTAAGGCCACTGCAGATAGTGAGCTAGGGACAGTATATATTTAGATTTGTTAGTGCATTTGATTTCTTTTCTTTTCACCCACTTACTGTTATATTTCTGCACCTTGTTTGTTTGACCTCTTATAAAATAAACTATTTTCACTGTTCACTCTGCCTGGTCCTCACACCTGTTATTCGGCCAAAAGGGAGGTCAGAAGGTCTTGGGAGGGTGCTCTGGGCCTTCTCAAGGGAGCCTGGAACCAGAGTGGTGGCAGTGTCAGGTGACACCCCACCTGAGCCGTGACAATACCCCACCCTTCACTCAGAGTCTCAGAGCGGCTTACAGACTTTTTTCCCTTCCCCTCCCCACAACAGACACCCTGTGAGGTAGGCGGGGCTGAGAGAGCTCTGAGAAAACTGCCCTTTTTCAAGGACAGCTCTGACAGAACTATGGTGTGCCCAAGGTCATCCAGCAGCTGCAAGTGGAGGCGTGGGGAATCAAATCTGGTTCTCCCAGATTAGAGTCCGTGCTCCTAACCACTACACCGAACTGGCTCCCAGATAAAATCCCAGATACAATCCCTGGCAGCATCTCCAGTTTAAAAAAGGACCAGGCAGGAGGTGATGTGAAAGACCCTCTGCTTTCCGAGACCCTGGAGAGCGGCTGCCAGTCTGAGTAGTCAACACGGACCTGGAGAGACCGAGGGGCTGCTCAGTATGAGACGGCTTCATGTGTTCATGCCTGAGAGCCCGTTTGGTGTCGTGGTTAAGCGTGTGGACTCTAATCTGGCAGAACCATCAAGGCCCTTATGCTATGTTACTGACACCCGCTTCAGCAAATGCCATCTGCACCGATCGCACTGTATGTATATTATGGCCTGAAATTTTACTGTCATGCATTTACGCATGTGTATTTTATCGTATTTTAGTCTGTGCACACCACCTTGAGCCCGCATGCGCAGGCAAGGCGGGATATGAATCTAAAATAATAAAGAAATAATAAATACATTTCCAGCTTTTCTGTTTACATTTAAATAACTTTGGCAACAATTAATATGCTGTAACGTGTTTAATAATGCATTATTGAAGAGTTCAGTGTTAGTGTTACAAAGTTTACCTTGATGTTCAAATAGGCTGGTAATTCCTACCCATGGTAACTGTACAAGAACTGTTCCGTCCAAATAATACTTTTTTTAAATTAAGGAATTTCTTTTCTACCTCCCACTTCCATTTTTCCTGGCCTGTCAGATGGCAAAAGTTAAAGACTCACGTGCTATGGAAGAACAGAGTCCAGCAGCTTGCATCTCCTTCTCAAGTATTAGGCATGACTGAATTTTTTCTTCTAGAAAAGGAAGACGTTTATACTTTAAATCCCACAAATATACCAAATAGTGCAATTTTATATGCCAAGTTATAGATTATGCTTTTTTTGTTAAATCAATCAAAGAAGTTTAGGTTTGATAGGAGAGTATTAAATATATTTCTATTTTCCCTAAAATTTCCTAATCCCCCCGCCTAAAAAGTTATTTTTTCTGTTGCTCCCAAGTTTCTGGAACTTGAACATCTCTAGACCAATGTTCCCTCTAAGCTGTGGAGTCTTGTAAGCAAAAATTCTACTTTGTGAGCTCCTGGCATTAAAGTTGTGAGCGAGTGATTTGGCTACTGCATAAATCAGTTTGCTCCGGAGCCCTCCTTCCTGAGCCAAGACAAAAATGTGTGAACCAGAGGCTAAAAAACTGTGAGCTAGCTCACACTAACTCAGCTTAGAAGCAACACTGCTCTAGACTGATCCTGTGAATTTAAGCCGTTGTCGTACCTAGATGCCACCTCACAGCAATGTCTCTTCAAAGGCCTGCATCCCTCCAGTCCTGAACGAAAGACTCACAAATATCTTTAGCCATTAAAAGGCATAAAGTAAACACCAAGACAGGCTGTTCTTGAGTGCACGTTACCAAGACTGACTGATCCCAGGGTGAGAGAAAAAGGGCAGAGCTCTTTACCGTTCTGTTTGGCTTGAGGGAGGCAGAGAGGAAGACACAAAGGGATGCCAGGCACTCCGCTGCCCTCGCTGATAACAACAGGTGTGTGGCTGGCAGAGGCAGGCTATGCAAATGCCAGCTGGGAACAGCTACGTGAAGTCGGGCACGGCTGTGCCAATTCAAGAGTGGGGAAAAGGTCTTTAGAAGGCAGAGTCTGATCATCGTGTTACGAACACACAGCATTTTATCTGCACCAGTGCAAAGAAGACCCACGGCTCAGTGGTAGAGCACCTGATTGGCATGCGGAAGGCCCCAGGTTCAATCCCTGGCATCTCCTGTTAAAAAGGACCAGGCAGGAGGTGATATGAAAAACCTCCACCTGAGACCCTGGAGAGCTGTGGAGAGGGGCCGTGGCTCAGTGGCAGAGCCTCTGCTTGGCATGCAGAAGGTCCCAGGCTCAATCCCCAGGATCTCCAGTTAAAAGGACCAGGAAGGAGGTGATGGGAAAGACCTCCACTGGAGACCGTGGAGAGCTGTGGAGAGGGGCCGTGGCTCAGTGGCAGAGCCTCTGCTTGGCATGCAGAAGGTCCCCGGTTCAATCCCCGGCATCTCCAGTTAGAAAGGACCAGGCAGGAGGTGATATGACACCCTGGAGAGCCACTGCCAAGCTGAGTAGATAAGACTGACCTTGATGGACCAGTGGTCTGATTCAGTGGAAGAACTAGATGACACTTGAGGGATCCTTGTCCATTCTACTGAGGGTTACCATGCCTGGAATCCAAGCTGGCGCTCCAAAGGGTGGGCTCAGAGTTAAAACACACACCTCGATATGGATGAGTGGCTAGAAAGCTGAGCATGGGGCTGGGAGATCCAGGTTCAAATCTCCATGCGGCGAGAAACTCCCTGGGTGACCTTGGCCGGGACAATGACCCTGCCCACTTCAGATGTGATAAGAGGAAGAAAATGGACAGATAGTCATCAGCAATGTTCCCTCTAAGCTGTGGAGTCTTGTGAGCAAAATTTTTACATTGTGAGCTCCTGGCATTAGAGTTGTGAGCGAGTGATTTAGCCGCTGCATAAATTCGTTTGCTCTGGAGCCATCCTTCCTGAGCTAGGACAAAGATGTGTGAGCCGAAGGCTGAAAAACTATGAGCTAGCTCACACTAACTCAGCTTAGAGGGAACACTGGTCATCAGTGGTGATGAAACCAAAAAGCACTTGAGGGATCCTGGATGGCTGGCCTTATGGGACCCTCTTGTGGACCGGAAGCTTTTTTCTGGGGGGGGGGGGTGGGGCAGGTTCAGTCCCTGGCATCTCCAGTTAAAAAGGACCAGGCAGGAGGTGATGGGAAAGACCTCCTCCTGAGACCCTGAAGAGCTGTCAAGAGGGGCCGTGGCTCAGTGGCAGAGCCTCTGCTTGGCATGCAGAAGGTCCCCGGTTCAATCCCCGGCATCTCCAGTTAGAAAGGACCAGGCAGGAGGTGATATGAAACCCTGGAGAGCCACTGCCAAGCTGAGTAGATAAGACTGACCTTAATGGGTGGGCTCAGAGTTAAAACACACACCTCGATATGGACGAGTGGCTAGAAAACTGAGCATGGGGCTGGGAGATCCATGTGGCGAGAAACTCCCTGGATGACCTTGGCCGGGACAATGACCCCGCCCGCTTCAGATGTGATAAGAGGAAGAAAATGGACAGATAGTCATCAGTGGTGATGAAACCAAAAGCACTTGAGGGATCCTGGACGGCTGGCCTTATGGGACGCTCTTGTGGACCAGAAGCTTTTTTCTTGGGGTGAGGAGAGGATGAACGAGGTGCTTTGGGACATGTTACAAGAGCTCCTCACCCTATCCCCACGGCAGAGTTCAAGCACAAAGCGTAGAGTTCATCCCAAGGATGGCCACAGAAACCCCCTCAGAGAGACAGGCGTCAGTCCTGACTCCGCTGCATCCCAGCCATTCTGCCCCCCATTCCAGCCACCCAACGGGTAGGGTTGCCAGCTCCCTGTTGGGAAATACCTGGAGATTCGAAGGGTGCGACCTGGGGAGAGCAGGGTTTGGGGAGGGGGAGGGACTGGGATTGCCGATCCCCAGTTGGGGGCAGGGGAACCCCTGGTTTGGAGGCTCTCCCCCTGCTTCAGGATTACTAGAAAGCGGGAGGGGGATGTCTGCTGGGTGCTGCATTATACCCTATCAAGACTGGTCCCCATAGGGTATAACGGAGAATTGATCTGTGGATATCTGGGGCTCTGGGTTGGGTTTTCTTTTTTAGGTAGACGCACCAAATTTTCAGCATAGCATCTGGTGCCTCTCCTCAACCTCCCCCCCCCCAAGTTTCAAAAATATTGGACCAGGGGGTCCAATTTTATGAGCCCCCAAAGAAAGTCCCCTATCCTCCATTATTTCCAATGGAGGAAAGTCATTTAAAAGGAATGCAGTCCCTTTCAACGTGACGGCCAGAACTCCCTTTGAAGTCCGGTGGTGCTTCTTCCCTCCCCTCCCCCGGAGGCTCCTGGAAAGTCCCCCGCCGGCTTCTCAGCCTCACCTGGCAACCCGAGGAGAGACCACGGAGTCCACCCTCCAAAGCAGCTGTTTTCTCCGGAGGAACTGACCTTGGCCGTCCAGAGATCAACTGTAATAACAGAGGGCCTCCAGGCGCCACCTGTAGGCTGGCAGCCCCACCAACAGGCCGACTGCCCCCCCCCCAAGAGAGAGCACCGAGCTCACCTTTGACATACGACACGTGAGAGTCCCCAGCTTTCCATTAAAAAAAGTAAACGAACAAACAGACCTCGGTGGCTTTCAAGCATATTAAACCACCTCTCATGCGCCAGTCAATATCCGTAACACGATAAAATCAAATTTCCCCACAATCAGAAATAAGACAGTCATAAAGTCCATGGAGAAATGCAAAAAACACTAAAATTTTCCTTTAAAAAGGCACCTGAGATTCTGCTTTTAGGACTTAGAATGGAAGAATTAAACATGAAGAAAAAGACTCTATTCTGGTATTTAATAACAACTGCGAGGATGGTTTATGCACAATGTTGGAAGCAAGGCAACTAACTGGATTTCCACAAAGCACCCGGAGTGCATCGAAGTTCCCCATGGAAAACTCCGGTGGGGAGGGAAGTCCAAAGCTGAAGCACCACAGCCCAAAAGGCTCCTCCCCCTCCGCCTCCCCTCCGAGGGCGGTGGGGGGTCCAGAAAGCAGGGCCTTGTCTGGAGACAGTGACCCACAAACAGGCCTGTGTGTCCACAGTGGGCCCTTCGAGCACTTGAGGCCTGGACCACCTGGGGCTTTTAAGGCAAGAACCCGACCGGCAGCTGGAACTGAGCCCAGGAATGAGTGGGCGGGCGGTGGGGTGCTTTGAAAGTCTGGCCTCTGGTCCTTCCTGCAATTTAGGATGGGTGGCAATTCCTCTGCTGCCCTGGGAATCCCAAAGCAGTCTTTAATGGTGGAAACCATTATTAAGGAAAGAATTAGTAGGCACATAGATGAACAAAACCTATTGAGGCAGACTCAACATGGGTTCTGTAAGGGAAGATCTTGTCTCACTAACCTGTTAATGTTCTTTGAGGGGGTGAACAAACATGTGGACAAGGGGGATCCAATAGATATTGTTTACCTTGACTTCCAGAAAGCTTTTGATAAAGTTCCTCATCAAAGGCTCAGAAATCATGGGATAAAAGGACAAGTCCTTTTATGGATCAAAAACTGGCTAATTAATAGAAAACAGAGAGTGAGTATAAATGGGCAGTTCTCCCAGTGGAGGGGGGTAAGCAGTGGGGTACCACAGGGATCAGTACTTGGTCCACTGCTTTTTAACTTGTTCATTAATGATTTGGAGTTGGGAGTAAGCAGTGAAGTGGCTAAATTTGCGGATGATACGAAGTTGTTCAGGGTGGTGAAAACCAGTGAGGATTGTGAGGCACTCCAAAGGGATCTGTCAAAGATGGGCAAGTGGGCGTCAACATGGCAAATGGGGTTCAATGTGGCCAAGTGCAAGGTGATGCACATTGGAGCCAAAAATCCTAAATATAAATACACATTGATGGGGTCTGAACTGGCAGAGACAGATCAAGAGAGAGATCTTGGAGTTGTAGTAGATAACTCACTGAAAATGTCGAGACAGTGTGTGACTGCAATAAAGAAGGCCAATGCTATGCTGGGGATTATTAGGAAGGGTATTGTAAACAGATCAGCCAATATCATAATGCCCCTATATAAATCAATGGTGCGACCTCATCTGGAATACTGTGTGCAATTCTGGTCATCACACCTTAAAAAGAATATTATAGCTTTGGAAAAAGTGCAGAAAAGGGAAACTCGAATGATAAAAGGGTTGGAACACTTTCCCTTTGAGGAAAGGTTAGGGCGCTTAGGGCTCTTTAGTTTGGAGAAACGACGACTGAGGGTGACATGATCGAGGTTTATAAGATTATGCATGGGAAAGAGCAGGTAGAGAAAGAGGTACTTTTCTCCCTTTCTCACAATGCAAGAACTCGTGGACACTCCATGAAACTGCAGAGCGGTCGGGTTAGAACGGACAAAAGGAAGTCCCTCTTCACCCAAAGAGTGATTAACACTTGGAATTCACTGCCACAGGAAGTGGTGGCGGCTACAAGCATGGACGGCTTCAAAAGGGAATTAGATAAGCATATGGAGCAGAGGTCCACCATTAGCCACAAGGTATAGATGGGGACTCTGGGGCAAGTGATGCTCTGTCATCTTGGTGCTTGGGGGGGTCAACAGTGGGATGGCTTCTAATGTCCTGGCCCCACTGGTGGACCTCCCGATGGCCCCTGGTATTTCTGGCCACTGTGTGATACGGAGTGTTGGACTGAATGGGCCTTTGGCCTGATCCTCCCCTGGCCCGCCTCCTCCCCTGACTCACCCACTGCTGTTCTGAGCTTTACAGAAGAAAAGGGGGTGAATCAATTAATGCCTAAAGGGGGGGACGACCTGTAAACCAGAAGTGGTCTCAGTTCCCAAAAGATCCATCCAGATGTGAGACCAGCTGTTCACCACCTGACCAGGGGGAAAGTCTCCCCATTGGCCCAGGGCGGGGAGATTCCCTCCACCTATCAGCGTCCAAACAATTGTCCCCCAGCCCCATCTAAAACTCCAAAAGCAGGTTTTGCCCCCCAAGACCCCAATTCTCTCGAACCAGAGACCTTTGCTCTCCCCATGGATTTGTGGGCGAGCACTTGAAGGGACAGGCCCATCTGATTTTTAAATGTTTAGACAGTGAGTCACGTGAACTTCTGATTTCCTTTGGAATTCGCCTGCTTCTGAAGTCTCCTTTCCCCATAGCTCAGTGCCTGCGTAACTCTCACTCTGACTGGCAAACCAGCAAGTAGAAGAAAACATTTTCTCCACAAGCCCAGCTTTCTTGGCCCTGGGAGAGAAGAAGGGCTAACTTGGGATAACTGCAAGGCATGCAGGCATTCGCTTAGCCCTCCCAAGTGGAGGGAAAATGGGACACAGTGAGGTGGTGGCAGCAACCTGGGCCGATCCATCACAACTCCTGGCTCCCACCCAGCCAGCTGGACCAGAATTTATGGAGAGGCCGAGGAATACCAACGGTCTTTCACTTCCCCAACAAAGGATGTCCGTCAGAGAGACTGAGGCAGTTTCAGTTTCAAAACCAGACCAGAAGCTGATGGGGAAAGGATCTAGATTGTCCGCCTTGGAGTTCTGGCCCCTCTAGTGGACCTCCTGGTGGCACCTGGGTTTGGGGCACCATGTGACATAGAGAGTTGGACTGGATGAGCCATTGGCCTGATCCAACATGGCTTCTCTTATGTTCTTATGTCTGGGGCAGTGATGCTCTGTCCTCATGGTGCCTGGGGGGGGGGCAACAGCTGGAGGGCAACTAGAGTTCTGGCCCCACTGATGGACCTCCTGACTGCACCTGGTATTATTGGCCACTTTGTGACACAAGATTGTTGGACTGGATGGGCCATTGGCCTGATCCAACATGCCTTCTCTTACGTTCTTATGTCTGGGGCAGTGATGCTCTGTCTTCTTGGTGCTTGGGGGGGGCACAGTGGGAGGGCTCCTAGTGTCCTCCTGGCCCCACTGGTGGACCTCCTGGTGGCATCTGGGTTTTGGCCACTGTGTGAACCAGAGTGTTGAACTGGATGGGCCATTGGCCTGATCCAACGTTGGCTTCTCTTATGTCTGTATGTTCACCTTATCCAGGAAATCCAGGAGTGACGCGGCTACCAACCCTCCGAACATCTGGCCCCCAAAGGGAATCTCTGCTCCGCAAACAAACACTCTGTTGTTGTGATGATAAAATGGAAGCGAGGGAGAACACTATGAGCTGCCTGGTGTCCTCGCTGGGGAGAAAGGTGGGGGGTTAAATGAAGTAAATACATCTGCTCAGAATCCCTCAGGAACGGCCCTTCAGGGAGATGACACAACACCCCCTCGCACATCCTTTGGGTGCTCCTGCCCGGGAGTCACCCTGGCAGCTTACCAAGCCCTGGGGAGCTTTTCAGTGTATTGGCTGAGACAGGTGTGTGGGCCAACTTCTCCAGTTGGTTAGCTGTTGTAGACTGGCATCCTCAGAGGTATAACACAGAAAGATGGAGTACTCTCTGTGTCGACATTGAGTACTCCATCTTTCAACATTGATCCAGAGAGTACTCCGTCTTTCTGTGTTATACCTCTGAGGATGCCAGTCACAGCTGCTGGCGAAACGTCAGGTCCCACAATGCCAAGACCATGGCCATACAACCCGGAAAATCTACAACAGCTAATGAACTCTGGTCATGAAAGCCTTCGACAAGATATCCTCCAGTTGGGTTTCCAACTCTGGGTTGGGGAATACCTGGAGATTTGGGGGGCGGAGCCTGGGGAGGTCGGGGTTTGGGGAGGGGAGGGGCCTCAGCATTCATCACACAGGAAAGGTCACAGCCCCACATTCAGGTGGGCACGAGAAGCATCCCGTGGGTGCCGTACAACCACACCCACAACTCTTTAAGGACCTCCACCAGCAGATTCCAAGTTTTCCCCGGAAACAGCCGATCTTGCTAGGATCCCAGTCTATTCCCGTCTCTGAGGGACAGTCAGATAACTGCCCAAATCCCACACTTCAACCACTTTCCCAGCACATTTCAAGTCCTTTCTGTCTCTCTGCGGGTGAAGACTGTGTTCCACTTTGCCCAGATACTCACACAAGCAGCAATGTGCAGTCCCCTCCCCCCCATTTCATCTAGCAACCCCCCAGTTGTTCTTTCTGCAGAGGAAGGACAGACGTGGGGGCCTTTTCATGTCTTTCCATGTTGCCACCACAATGGAGAAGAAGCCCTCCCCCCCCCTAGATTTATGATCTAGGGAACGGCAGCTTTTAAACTTATACCAGATTCTATTAAAGATCAAACGAAAGCCAATATGGAACATTTTAAGTTTTGCCAAAGTTTGATCTACGTTTGGATACGTTTGAAAGGGGGACGTGAAAGGGGGTGTTCATGGGCGACCAAGCATCCATGTATACACCAAAGGGCCTCCAGACACTTGAGATATCACTGCAGAAACTCAACATTTCCATATCTTGCCATTTTTACAAGTACGTTTCAACTGTAGAAAGACTCTCAATTTCCCCCCAGTTTATCCAGTCTGGGAGTTTAGTATTTCATTTAACTTTTGAAACGAGCACTGGCAGAGAGAGAGAGAGAGAGAGAGAGAGAGAGAGAGAGAGAGAGATTCATTTAAACTAACATGCCATTTTTCACTTAAAAAAAATTCCTTGCAAACCCCAACTTCATGCCACGTGATTGTTAACCAAGGACCTCGTTCGGTCCTTTTCTCCCATTCCTGAGGTTTGAGTTATTGCAATTAACTCAAGGGGAAACTGCTTTTCTGCTCTAGAGTAGCTGCCCTGGGAAAAGGAGCCTCTTTGCAAAGCATCCTGGGGACACCATCCCCCAGAATGCAACAGCTGGTTCACAATCAGCACTAGAAGCAGGGGTCATTTCCTGCAGGAGCGCACAGGAGCGGAGCTCCGGCAGTAAA
>NW_015175474.1:34954-37305 GCF_001447785.1 Gekko japonicus
CCACTCGGGAGAGGAGGAGGGTCCGGAGCTCCCCTTCGGTGTTTCACTTGGTCAAGGCAGGCAGGGCCATGCTGGATTATGGGGCACAACTAAGCACCCTACTGGTGGACTGCCCTGCGGCAGCTGTGGCCCAGGGCTCAATCGAAAGAGGTGGTGCTTCGTGGTGCCGCTTTTGCCAGCTGCAAAAACAGGGGCAAGACATTTACCTGTTTGGAGAAAGGGCAGGAAGATTGGCCCAACTCAGTGATGCCGTCGCAATCATCGTGTGGCCACTCCGAATATTTCTTCTTGATATTTCACCTCCTACCACCCCCACTGGCCCATAGCTACGGTGGGGCTATTGGGGGCTCCGCCCCCTTCCTTAAAGGGCCAGCCCCTTCTTTAAAGCCCCCCTACTTCTTAAAGGCTCCCCTGCTTCTTCCCAAAAGCATTTAAAGGGATCCTTTAAATCAGGGGTGTCGAACTCATTTGTTATGAGGGCCGGATCTGATGTAAATTAGCTGGGCGGGGCCATGTGTGTCGTGAACTGTAATGCCAGGTAGCAGAGACATAAACTTTATAAAGGACACAAACGCAAAGGTGTTTTTTTTACTTAAAACCATGCTTAAAAGCATTAGCACTCTTGCAATGTTTTATTTAATAGTGTCTGATCACTGACACCTCTTGCTCTGAATTATTGCATCAAAATGCTCTGTGCTGTTGCAATCTTGAGTCTGCTGTTCAGGTGCGTATCTGTGAGCTGCAAACCTACAATGACGCAGCAGCAGCAGCAGAACTGGAAGAAGCAGCAGAAGACAGCCAGTTCCACTGTGGGCCTGACGGAAGCCCTCTGGTGGCCTGATCCGGCCCCTGGGCCGCATGTTTGACACCCCTGCTTTAAATGCTTTTGAGAAGAAGCAGGTGGTGGCGCGCACCCGTCTCCCTCCCCTCCTCGCTGATCAGCTGAAGGGCCCTTTAAATCTTGCAAGGGGGAAGGGAGAGGGGCGCACGCCCCCACCCCTTCATGATGGCAAGTAATGGCAGCCCCACCAGAAAAAAAAATTTGCCCCACAAGCCGCAAAATCCTGGCTACAGGCCTGCCCCCACCTCCTTGTGCCCTGCAACCGTGCACAAGAGGTGCCTCGGTGCCACCTTGCTGCAGCCCAAGAGCGACCCCGCCGAGCCTGGCATGGGCTGAGCGAGCCTCTTGCCCCGACACTTCAATAAAACGAATCCCGCCAACGACAACAAACCGCCTCTTCTTTCGCTCATTGGTTTCCCCCGTGCTGGTGTTTTATAGGGAGTTTTAATTGCACTGACTTCTAATTGTGCAGCAGCAGCAGCAGCAGCCCCGGGGCCAGCGCGGCACTGAAAGAGCAGAGCAGAGAAAGTGAGCGAGGGAGAAAAGCAAACATGCGTGCGGCCACAACCCCAGCAAGCCGTCCCGGGGAACCTGCCAAGAGAGACAGGCGGCACTGGGCCTCTAAACCAGGGAGATGCCCGGTGCCAGCCTGCCTAGGGCTACTCTGCCATTACCCTCAGCATGGGCAGGCGCCAGCAGTGGAGGGCCAGTGGGGCACAAAATGCACTTTGCATGTGCTCAGGGGTACTGCATTGTGTCTTCTACTTCCAAAAGCTGGCAAGAGGGGGCGAAAAGAAGTCGTGTCTTCCTGGTCAGCGGCTTCATACTTGTTCATCCTCAAGTACAGAGGAAGGCAGAGCTGAAACGAGGTCTTGGCGCCTGCGTCCAGATTCTGCCATTTTAACTTTACAAACTGGTTTCCGCAAGCCCTTCCCCCACAGCACCCCTCTCTGGAAGCGCCTCGGAGCGTCTGCTGTCTGGGACACCTCTGCAGTCTCTGTTGGTGCGCCACGTGGTGCCCTGCGCGGTGAAATACGCAGACAGGCGAGTCCGACCCAAACCTCCACTCTCCCTTGCAGCCCCCCAAGACCACGGCCGGCCAGGCGGCTCCATAATTCAAGCAAGATCTCCTTCGCCCCCAAATGAAGCTCTGCCGCTTTCCCTGGTGCTCTTAGCACAGATCCCCCCCCCACACCACCCCCCCTCCAGGAGGGCAATGGTCTGGCCAGCAGCCAGCCCCCCCTCCCTCCCTCCCTGGCCCGGATTACCCATTAATTAGCATTCCTCTTTGTTGGTCAGGCCAAACCCAAGCCCCCAAAGGGCTCTTCCAGAAGAAGGCCTCTTTTGCTTCTAACCAACAGTGGGGGGGGGGGCTTGGGGGGGGAGATTTCAGCCCATGTCCCAGTCCTGATCCAACTGAACTGGGACCCCGTGGGTGAGTGTCCTGGCTCATCATAGAGCTGCCAACCTCTAGGCACGGCCTGGAGATCTCCCAGAATTCCAGCCTGAA
>NW_015175474.1:37386-40296 GCF_001447785.1 Gekko japonicus
GATGGCACCGCCCCATGCTGAGCTCTATCCCCTCCCCCAACCCTGACCTCCACAGTCTTCACCAGTGCTCCCTCTAAGCTGTGGAGTCTTGTGAGCAAAAATTCTACTTTGTGAGCTCCTGTCCTTAAAGTTGTGAGCGAGCGATTGGGCTGCTGCACAAATCAGTCTGCTCTGGAGCCCCATCCTTCCTGAGCTAAGGCAAAACTGTGTGAGCCAGAGGCTAAAAAAGTGTTGAGCTAGCTCACACTGACTCAGCCTAGAGGGAACACTGGCTCTCCACCACCCAAAGCGCCAGGCGTTTCCAAAGTCAGAGCTGGCAAGTGTCCCCCGGCCCATCATGTAGCAATTTCCTTACGGCGTCTGGGGCTCGGAGGGCTCCTGCCCAAACACCCACCCACCCACGTTGTTGCTGTGCTGCCACATCTGAGAGAGACAGAGAGCGAGAGAGCTGTTGCCCCTCCCTCTTTCCAGAGGAAAAGCCAAGCGGCTGTCCTGGCAGAGCGGCAGCGCACAGCAAGGCCCGGGGCCCCTCGCAGGCCTCCGCAGGACACAGCAGACTCAAAAGGACGGTTCCACCTGGGAGGCTGGGGGCCACGCTGGCCTGGCCTGCTTCGGCTGCCTTCTCCAGCCGCGCACCAACAAGGCCCAGAGCACCCCCCCCTCCATTGTGTCATTAATAAGATCAAACATCCCTCCTCTGCAGTGATTTATATTCATCTTCTTCCAAATAAAGGCAGGAAGGCCAATCAGGAGGAGGAGCGTCTGTAGGTGGGGTCTTAGGGCAGGGGTCATTTCCTGCAGGAGCGCACAGGAGCGGAGCTCCGGCAGTAAAAAGTCCAGGGGGCGGGCACATGCAACAAGCCCCACCCCCTGTTCCCTTCAGTCAGAGCAAGAAGCAGCCAGGTAAGCTGCAGAGCCTCCCACCCCAGATAGCAATCCAAAACAGTCCAGTGGCACCTTTAAGGCCAAGCTTTATTCAGGTACAAGCTCTCCCTCCTCTGCAAGGACATATCTGCACGTCCCCCCCTCCCCCAATAGCCAGCAATTCAAAACAGTCCAGTGGAGCCTGAGCCGTGGGTGTTGCCTTCTGACACACTTCCGGTGATGTCAGGGTGTGTGGCATATGCAAATAAGTTATGCTAATGAGTTATGCTAATGAGCTCTTGCACCTCTTTTTCTACGAAATGACCCATGTCTTAGGGTAACAGGAGCCTCCTTGCAGGCGGGTTCAGGACATGCAAGAGCACACGGCGGAACTCACTGCCACAAGATGCGGTGGCAAGTCGCTAGCTGAAACGGCTTTTCACTGACCGAGAAAACACATGAGGCAGATTTGCGGAGGTTAGATGGAAACTCCATATCCCCAATGGGAACTCCATATTCAGAGGCCGTATATCTATGAATGCCAGATGCAGGAGACAGGGTTCATCTTCAGACTCAATGCTGGGCTAGATGGTCCTTTGGCCTGATCCAGAAGTGTGGTTCTTACACTCCGATGCCTGCAACAAACCTTCCACAGCAAAACTAGGGATGCCAGCCTCCAGGCAGGCCCTGGGGATCCCCCAGAATCACGGCTCATCTCCAGACTTCAGAGATCAGTTCATGGATGCTTTGGAGGGTGGACTCTACAGCACTGTGCCCCACTGAGGTCTCTGTCCTCCCCAAGGTCACCCCCAAATCTCCAGGAGCTCCCCAACCTGGAGCTGAAAACCCTACCCCCCCCGACTCCCCGTTGGCAGCCAGGGGGCACCTGGCAACACTAAGCTAAGCCTCCCCCACACCCTGCTTGGGAGCCAGGAATGCAATGGGGAGCTAGCTGAGAACCCCAAATTTTTCACCCAAGACAAACTTTCCGCACCTTAGGTCACATCCATGGGGCAAATGGTCATATGAACAGAAGAACATCAGAGAAGCCAGTGTTGGATCAGGCCAATGGCCCATCCAGTCCAACACTCTGTGTCACACAGTGGCCAGAAATACCAGGTGCCATCAGGAGGTCCAGCAGTGGGGCCAGGACACCCCAAAGCACCAAGAAGACAGAGCATCACTTGCCCCAGAGCCCCTATCTATACCTTGTGGCTAATAGCCACTGATGGACCTGTGCCCCATATGTTTATCCATAAGAACATCAGAGAAGCCAGTGTTGGATCAGGCCAATAGCCCATTCAGTCCAACACTCTGTCACACAGTGGCTAAAAATACCAGGTGCCATCAGGAGGTCCAGCAGTGGGGCCAGGACACTAGAAGTCCTCCCACTGTTCCCCCCCCCCCAAAGCACCAAGAAGACAGAGCATCACTTGCCCCAGAGCCCCTATCTATACCTTGTGGCTAATAGCCAATGCAGGACCTGTGCCCATGCGAGGTAGGAATGGAGGCCGTGGCTGGTTGGCTCTGGCTGAGCTGATTGAGACTAAACCCGGCAAAGACAGAGGTCCTGGGCCTGAGCCGGACCGGTATGGGGTTAGGGCTCCCACTCCCGACCTTCGACGGGGTGCCTTTGGTACCAACGTCTAGGGTTAGGAGTCTTGGGGTGCTCCTGGACTCCACATTAACAATGACTCAGGAGGTCCAGCAGTGGGGCCAGGACACTAGGAGCCCTCCCACTGTTGCCCCCCCCCCGAGGTACCAAGAAGACAGAGTATCCCTTGCCCCAGCCTGAGAGTTGCTATCTATACCTTGTGGCTAATAGCCACTGATGGACCTCTGCTCCATATGTTTATCCAAAAGAACATCTGAGAAGCCAGTGTTGGATCAGGCCACTGGCATATCCAGTCCAACACTCTGTGTAAAATACCAGGTGCCATCAGGAGGTCCAGCAGTGGGGCCAGGGCACCAGAAGCCCTCCCACTGTTGCCCCCCCCAGGCACCCAGAAGACAGAGCATCCCTTGCCCCAGCCTGAGGGTTCCTAT
>NW_015175474.1:41646-42277 GCF_001447785.1 Gekko japonicus
GCATGACTAAACACCAAGGCGCACGGAACGCTGTTACCTTCCCACCGAAGTGGTCCCTATTTATCTACTTGCAATTTCTTGCTTTCGAACTGCTAGGTTGGCAGGAGCTGGAACTAGAGACGGGAGCTCACCCCGTCTTGCGGCACCCGGGTCTTGAACTGCTGAACTACTGACCATCCACAGCCTGCAGTTCAGCGTCTTAACCACTTGAGCCACCGCAGCTCCAGTGTTGGTACGATGCCACAAAGTCCACTTTCCACAGTGGACCGATCTCAGTTGTATTCTCAGGATGTCTCCAGCCACCCCCTGGAGGATGGCAACCCAAAAATGGAGGGTGTCGCTGCTGTGTGAGGACAGGCCTTCTCCCTGCTTGGGACCCCTGTCCGTCCCTACGGCAAACCCCGCCTGCCTGCCTGAACGGCAAGGGCTGGATATCCGTCACACCTCCCTCCATTAATGAGGTGTGAATTGCCGAGGATTAAGCCTCCCTCGCCCCACCAGCTGTGCTCACGCTGCTGCCTGCCTCCCACCAGGCTGGCTGGCGAGCCGCTGCCCCCCTCCCAGAGCTCAGGGGGCTGACCCCGGGGTTGCCAGCCTCCAGGGGGCGGCTGGAGGGCTCCCAGAATTTCAG